>NC_057801.1:259015560-259048553 GCF_018294505.1 Triticum aestivum | reverse complement strand
GCAAACAACACACGAAAAACAGAATCTGACAAAAACAGAACAGTCTGTAGCAATCTGTAACTTTCGAATACTTATGGAACTCTAAAAATACTACCAAAATAGGAAGTCCTAGGGTAATTTATCTATTGATCTACAGAAAAAAGAATCAATGCAAAAGCACGTTCCTGTGATATACTAAAATTATTTTCATTCGTGCAAAGTTTCTCTTTTTCAGCAGAACCAAATTAACTATCACCATAGGTTATCCTATAGGTTCTACTTGGCACAAACTCTAATTAAAATATGAAAACACATCTAAACAGAAGCTAGATGAAATATTTATTACTAATCAGCAGCAAAAATCAAGGAACTAAAATAAAATTGGGTTACCTCCCAACAAGCGCTTTTCTTTAAAGCCTTTTAGCTAGGCATTGCTAATTTTAATGATGCTCACATGAAAGACAAGAATTGAAGCACATAAAGAGCATCATGAAACACGTAACAAACACATATAAGTCTAACATACTTCCTATGCATAGGCATATTATAAGCAAACAAATTTGCAAGGCAAGCAAAAACTAGCATATGCAAGGAAGAAGAAAGAGACGATAGCAATCTCAAAATGACGAGAGGTAATTTAGTAACATGAAAATTTCTACAACCATATTTTCCTCTCTCATAATAGTTACATGTGGGATCATAAGCAAATTCAACAAAATAGCTATCACATAAAATATTTTCAACACGATCCACATGCATGCAAAATTGACACTCTTCCAAAATAGTGGGATTAACATTAACTAAAATCATGACCTCTCCAAACCCACTTTTATCAAAAACTTAATAAGATTGAACATTATCCAAATATGTGGGATCTAATGTTGACACTCTTCCAAACCCACTTTCAGTATTATTGCAAACATTATTATCAATCTCATATTCATCATGGGGCTTAAATAAATTTTCAAGATCATAAGAAGAATCACCCCAATCATGATCATTGCAACAAGTAGTAGACTAGCAAAACTAGCATCCCCAAGCTTAGGGTTTTGCATATTATTATCACATTGACATCAAGAGAATCTATAGTAAAATCATTGCATTCATTCTTTTCATCGAAGGAACTATCAAGTATGGGTGCAATAGCAACGATCTCATGTTTAACATAAGGAACTATAGCAAATTCATCTTCATAAATATTGGCATCATGGCCACAAGAATAGCAAGCATCATGTTCATCAAGGGATATTTCAATCAAATCATCGGAATCATAATTATCTATAGATTCATGCATATCATTACTTTCATCAGAAGCAACGGTCATTCTTTCAATAAATTCTTTGACATAGACATTATGAGCATAGTTTTCATAGCAATATTTAAGTATGTCAAAATTTTCAGATTCATAGAGAGTAATATCATACTTTTCAATCAAAGAAGCAACTTCCTAAGCACCCTTAAAAGCAAAAAATTCTTCAATTTGTTCGATATCATAGTAACTATAAACACCCTTTGCATAAGAAGATAAGATTTCATTATCATTAAACTCACATAGGTAGGGAAGGTGTTTTTAGGGTTCTTAGACCAACAAGTAAAATCACAAATTTCACAAAGATTCCAAGCATAACAGAGCAATCTGTTTATTTGATCCCATAAGAGTCTCCCTTTTTCAGACAAACGGTGACGCACAAAATGAGCATGCTCATCAAAAGATTTCCCATGAACTAGGCTAGTTGGGGTTTCAGCACGAGCGCATAAGGATCAAAGATGGTCCAAGTAGAACACTTTAAGTGGATCCATGTCAATAGATTTTTAGCAAGCAAAGATGCAAGCAAATAGAAGGCACATGGAAACACAAAGAAAAAGGCATACGAGAAGAAGGCGAATAAAACGGCAAGGGTGAAGTGGGGGAAAGGAAAATGAGAGGCAAATGGAAAATAATGTAATGCGAGGGAGATGAGTTTGTGATGGCTACTTGGTATGTCTTTACTTGAGCGAAGACCTCCCTAGCAACGGCGCCAGAAATCCTTCTTGCTACGTGTTGAGCTTGCGTTGGTTTTCGTTGAAGAGGAAAGGGTGATGTAGCAAAGTAGCTTGAGTATTTCCCTCAGTTTTTGAGAACCAAGGTATCAATCAGTAGGAGGCTCCTCAAAAGTCCCACGCACCTACACAAGCAAACAAGAACCTCGCAACCAACGCAATAAAGGGGTTGTCAATCCCTTCACGGCCACTTGCAAAAGTGAGATCTGGTAGAGATAATATGATAAGATAAATATTTTTGGTATTTTTATGATATAGATTGGAAACTAAAAGAAGCAAATAGAAGTAGATGGAAAACTTGTATGATAAAAGATAGACCCAGGGGCCATAGGTTTCACTAGTGGCTTCTCTCAAGATAGCATAAGTATTACGGTGGGTGAACAAATTACTGTCGAGCAATTGATAGAAAAGCGCATAGTTATGAGATTATCTAGGCATGATCATGTATATAGGCGTCACGTCCGTGTCAAGTAGACCGACTCCTGCCTGCATCTACTACTATTACTCCACACATTGACCGACTTCTGCCTGCATCTAGAGTATTAAGTTCATGAAGAACAGAGTAATGCATTAAGAAAGATGACATGATTTAGAGGGATAAACTCATGCAATATGATATAAACTCCATCTTTTTATCCTCGATGGCAACAATACAATACGTGCCTTGCTACCCCTGCTGTCACTGGGAAAGGACACCGCAAGATTGAACCCAAAGCTAAGCAATTCTCCCGTTGCAAGAAAGATCAATCTAGTAGGCCAAACCAAACTGATAATTCGAAGAGACTTGCAAAGATAAATTAACACATAAAAGAATTCAGAGGAGATTCAAATATTTCTCATAGATAAAAAACTTGATCATAAACCCATAATCCATCGGATCTCGACAAACACACCGCAAAAAGAGTTACATCGAATAGATCTCCAAGAAGATCGAGGAGAACTTTGTATTGAGATTCAAAGAGAGAGAGAGAAGAAGCCATCTAGCTAATAAGTATGGAGCCGAAGGTCTGTGGTAAACTACTCACAACTCATCAGAGAGGCCTTGGAGATGATGTAGAGGCCTTCCGTGGTCGATTCCCCCTCCGGCGGAGCGCCGGCGAAGGCTCCAAGATGGGATCTCGCGGATACAGAAGGTTGCGGCAGTGCAAATAGTTTTTCGTGGTGCTCCTGGATGTTTTCGGGGTACTTGGATATATATAGGAGAAGGAAGTACGTCGGTGGAGCAAGGAGGGGCCTTCGAGGGTGAGGGCGCGCCCACCCCCAGAGGGCGCGCCGGGCACCCTCGTAGCCACCTCGTTTGTTGCTTGACGTCCACTCGAAGTTCCCTAGATTGCGTTTGTTCCCAAAAGATCGCTCCTGAAGGTTTCATTCTGTTTGGACTCCGTTTGATATTCCTTTCCTCCGAAACACTGAAATAGGCAAAAAAAACAGCAATTCTGGCTGCGCCTCCGGTTAGTAGGTTAGTCCCAAAAATGATATAAAAGTGTAGAGTAAAGCCCATAAACATCCAAAACAAGTAATATTTTAGCATGGAACAATCAAAAATTATAGATACGTTGGAGATGTATCAGCTTGCTGCAGCTAAACTCCACCACCCCCTTTGTTGATACTGATGCATATGTAGCTAGTTCTGATGTAAGTCTTGCTGGGTACATTTGTACTCACACTTGCTTAATTTATGTTTTTGCCGAGAGACTTCAGTCTCACTAGTAGTTCCGTGTGGACTTCGACATTTAGTGTGTTACCTCAGCTACGATCTTGTGCCCTCGGCAGGGTCTTGTAGATAGTCAGGCTTCTCGGTCTTTTTCATTTGTAGTTGTCTGTACTCAGACAAGGTAAGCTTCCACATGTGCTTATTGCTTGTATGACTTGAATGCTGGGTCATCAGACCCATGTTTGTAATATCTGGCTCCTCGGAGCCTAATGAATAAATAATTTGAGTCGTAGAGTTTTGTTGTGATGCCATGTTGTATTTGCACATATCGAGCATATTGTGTGTATGTTAATGAAATGCTTGGTATGTGTGGGATCCGACAACCTAGCTGTTTATTCTTGGTAGCCTCTCTTACCGGGAAATGTCTCCTAGTGCTTCCATTGAGCCATGGTAGCTTGCTACTACTCCGGAACACTTAGGCTGGCCGGCATGTGTCCTTCGTTCCTTTGTCTATCCCTTCGGGGAAATGTCACGCGTTGTTCCTTTAAGTCCTTGTAGCTTGCTACAACTTGGGTTCATACGTTGATGACCGACACGTTCGTTGTTGGGTCATGTATGCCTGTCCCTGTAAGTTAGTGCCACTTTGGATTCATGACTAGTCATGTCGGCCTGGTTTCTTTGTCATATGGATGCTAGCGACACTATCATATACGTGAGCCAAAAGGTGTAAACGATCCCGGGCCGGGTAAGGTGGCACCCATGGGAATACCGTGCGTGAGGCCACAAAGTGACATGATGTGTTACATGCTAGATCAGTGTGACTTAGGATTGGGGTCCTGACATCCCACTCACTTCTTTCGAGAGAAACTCCTTCTCTAGAAAGCATCCATTCTTAGCAACGAATATCTTGCCTTCGGATCTGTGATAGAAGGTGTACCCAATGGTCTCCTTTGGGTATCCTATGAAGACACATTTCTCCGATTTGGGTTCGAGCTTATTAGGTTGAAGCTTTTTCACATAAGCATCGCAGCCCCAAACTTTAAGAAATGATAGCTTAGGTTTCTTGCTAAACCACAGTTCATATGGTGTCGTCTCAACGGATTTAGATGGTGCCCTATTAACATGATTGCAGCCGTCTCTAAATCATAACCCCAAAATGATAGCGGTAAATCATAAGAGACATCATAGATCGCACCATATCTAATAAAGTACGGTTATGACGTTCGGACACACCATTACATTGTGGTGTTCCAGGTGGCATGAGTTGCGAAACTATTCCACATTATTTCAAATGATGGCCAAACTCATAACTCAAATATTCACCTCAGATCATAGAAACTTTATTTTCTTGTTACGATGATTTTCCACTTCACTCTGAATTTTTTTGAACTTTTCAAATGTTTCAGACTTATGTTTCATTAAGTAGATATACCCATATCTGCTCAAATCATCTATGAAGGTCAGAAAATAACGATACCCGCCGCGAGCCTCAACACTCATCGGACCGCATACATCAGTATGTATTATTTCTAATAAGTCGGTTGCTCGCTCCATTGTTCAAGAGAACGGAGGTTTAGTCATCTTGCCCATGAGGCATGGTTTGCAAGCATCAAGTGATTCCAAAAGGTCATCAACATGGAGTTTCTTCATGCGCTTTACACAAATATGACCTAAATGGCAGTGCGATAAATAAGTTGCACTACCATTATTAACTTTGCACCTTTTGGCTTCAATATTATGAATATGTGTATCACTACAATCAAGATTCAACAAAAATAGACCACTCATCAAGGGTGCATGACCATAAAAGATATTACTCATATAAATAGAACAACCATTATTCTCTGATTTAAATGAATAACCGTCTTGCATCAAACAAGATCCAGATATAATGTTCATGCTCAACGCTGGCACCAAATAACAATTATTTAGGTCTAAAACTAATCCCGAAGATAGATGTAGAGGTAGCGTGCCGGCAGTGATGACATCGACTTTCGAACCATTCCCCACGCTCATCGTCACCTCGTCCTTAGCCAATCTTCATTTAATCCGTAGCCCCTGTTTTGAGTTGCAAATATGAGCAATAGAACCAGTATCAAATACCCAGGCGCTACTACGAGCATTAGTAAGGTACACATCAATAACATGTATATCAAATATACCTTTCACTTTGCCATCCTTCTTATCCGCCAAATACTTGGGGTGGTTCCGCTTCCAGTGACCAGTTCCTTTGCAGTTTAAGCACTCAGTTTCAGCTTAGGTCCAGACTTGGGCTTCTTCCCGGGAGTAGCAATTTGCTTGCTATTCTTCTTGATGTTCCCCTTCTTCCCTTTGCCCTTTTTCTTGAAACTAGTGATCTTGTTAACCATCAACTCTTGATGCTCCTTCTTGATTTCTACCTCTGAAGCCTTCAGCATCGCGAAGATCTCGGGAATTGTCTTTTCCATCCCTTGCATATTATAGTTCATCACAAAGCCTATAGCTTGGTGGCAATGATTGAAGAACTCTGTTAATGACACTATCATCAGGAAGATTAACTCCCAGCCGAGTCAAGTGGTTATGATACCTAGACATTTTTAGTATATGTTCACTAACAGAACTATTCTCCTCCATCTTGCAGCTATAGAACTTGTTGGAGACTTCATATCTCTCAACTCGGGAATTTTCTTGAAATATTAACTTCAACTCCTGGAACATCTCATATGCTCCATGACATTCAAAATGTTTTTGATGTCCCAATTCTAAGTCGTAAAGCACTGCACACTGAACTATCGAGTAGTCATCAGCTTTGCTCTACCAAACGTTCATAACGTCCGGAGTTGCTCCTGCAGCGGGTCTTGCACCTAGCGGTGCTTCCAGGACGTAATTCTTCTGTGCAGCAATGAGGATAATCCTCAAGTTACGGACCCAGTCCGTGTAGTTGCTACCATCATCTTTCAACTTAGAATTCTCTAGCAATGCATTAAAATCCAATGGAACGGTAGAACGGGCCATTGATCTACAATAACATAGATATGCAAAAACTGTCAGGTACTGAGTTCATGATAAATTAAAGTTCAAACAATCATATTACTAAAGAACTCCCACTTAGATAGACATCCCTCTAGTCATCTAAGTGATCACGTGATCCATATCAACTAAACCATGTCCGATCATCACGTGAGATGGAGTAGTTTTCAATGGTGAACATCACTATGTTGATCATATCTACTATATGTTTCACGTTTGACCTTTCGGTCTCAGTGTTCGGAGGCCATATCTACATATGCTAGGCTCGTCAAGTTTAACCCAAGTATTCTGCACGTGCAGAACTGGCTTGCACCCGTTGTATGTGAACGTAGAGCTTATCACACCCGATCATCACATGGTGTCTCGGCACGACGAACAGTAGCAACGATGCATACTCAGGGAGAACACTTATACCATAAAATTTAGTGAGGGCCCATCTTATAATGCTACCGTCGTACTAAGCAAAATAAGATGCATAAAAGATAAACATCACATGCAATCAAAAATATGTGACATGATATCGCCATCATCATCTTGTGCCTTTGATCTCCATCTTCAAAGCACCGTCATGATCTCCATCGTCACCGGCTTGACACCTTGATCTCCATTGTAGCATCGTTGTCGTCTCACCAACTATTGCTTCTACGACTATCGCTACCGCTTAGTGATAAAGTAAAGCAATTACTTGGCGATTGCATTTCATATAATAAAGCGACAACCATAAGGCTCCGGCCAGTTGCTGATAACTTTTACAAAACATGATCATCTCATACAACAATTTATATCTCATCATGTCTTGACCATATCACATCACAACATGCCTTGCAAAAACAAGTTAGACGCCCTCTACTTTGTTGTTGCAAGTTTTACATGGCTGCTACGGGCTTCTAGCAAGAACCGTTCTTACATACGCATCAAAACCACAACGATATTTCGTCAAGTGTGCTGTTTTAACCTTCAACAAGGACCGGCCGTAGTAAAACTTGATTCAACTAAAGTTGGGGAAATAGATACCCGCCAGCCACCTGTGAGCAAAGCACGTCGGTAGAACCAGTCTCATGAACGCGGTCATGTAATGTCGGTCCGTGCCGCTTCATCCAACAATATCGCCGAATCAAAATAAGACGTTGGTGGTAAGCAGTATGACTATTATCGCCCACAACTCTTAGTGTTCTACTTGTGCATATCATCTATGCATAGACCTGGCTCTGATACCACTGTTGGGGAATGTAGCATGCAATTTCAAAAAAATTCCTACGATCACGCAAGATCTATCTAGGAGATTTAAAGGATCGAGAAGAGGTGTCTAGAGGGGGGTGATTAGACACTAAGTACCGAAAGTTGCAGTTTTTAACTTCTTTAAGTTTAAGTGGAGTTTTGGCACAATTTTAACAATCACAATACATATCAAGCAAGCATGCAAAGAGTATATGCGCAGCGGAAAGTAAAGCATGCAACTTGCAAGAATGGAGAGGGATGGGATTGGAGTGTGCAAACGCAATTGGAGACACGGATGTTTTTGTCGTGGTTCCGATAGGTGGTGCTATCGTACATCCACGTTGATGGAGACTTCAACCCACGAAGGGTAATGGCAGTGCGAGTCCACAAAGGGCTCCACCCACGAAGGGTCCACTAAGAAGCAACCTTGTCTATCCCACCATGGCCGTCGCCCACGAAGGACTTGCCACACTAGCGGTAGATCTTCACGAAGTAGGCTATCTCCTTGCCCTTACAAACTCCTTGGTTCAACTCCACAATCTTATCGGAGGCTCCCAAGTGACACCTAGCCAATCTAGGAGACACCACTCTCCAAGAAGTAACAAATGGTGTGTTGATGATGAACTCCTTCCTCTTGTGCTTCAAATGATAGTCTCCCCAACACTCAACTCTCTCTCACAGGATTTGGATTTGGTGGAAAGAAGATTTGAGTGGAAGGCAACTTGGGGAAGGCTAGATATCAAGATTCATATGGTAGAAATGGAATATCTTGGCCTCAACACAAGTGTAGGTGGTTCTTTCTCAGAAAATGTAAGTTGGAAGTGTAGGTTCGTTCTGATGGCTCTCTCCACGAATGAAGAGGAGGTGGAGGGGTATATATAGCCTCCACACAAAATCTAACCGTTACATACAACTTGCCAATCTCGGTGGGACCGAATTGAGAAACTCAGTCGGACCGATTCAGCAAATCTACTGACTGTTAGGATTTTCGGTGGGACTGACATGCAACTCGGTAGGACCGATATGGTTAGGGTTAGGGCATAACGTAATCTCGGTGAGACCGATTACACAAACTCGGTGAGACCGATTTTGGTAATAAGCTAACCAGAGAGTTGGTCAGGTAAACTCGGTGGGACCGATTCGCTCATTTTGGCGAGACTGAAATGTTATGAAAAGGAGACATAGAGTTTACATTGCAATCTCGGTAGGACCGATTACGCAAACTCGGTGAGACCGATTTTGGTACACATACAGAGAGATTACAATCCCATCTCGGTGAGACCGAGATCCCTATCGGTGAGACTGATTTGCCTAGGGTTTGTGGCAGTGGCTATGACATCTGAACTCGGTGGCGCCGGATAGAAAGAATCGGTGGGGCCGAGTTTGAGTTTTGGTTTAGGTCATATGTGGATGTGAGAAAGTAGTTGAGGGCTCTCGAGCATATCACTAACCATTTTGAGCAAGAACCTCATTAAGCAACACCTCATCCGCTCTTGATAGTATTGGCTTTTCTTATAGACTCAATGTGATCTTGGATCACTAAAATAGAAAATGTAGAGTCTTGTTCTTTGAGCTTGAGCCAATCCTTTGTCCTTAGCATCTTGAAGGGGTTCCACATCCTCTAGTCCATGCCACTTCATTGTTGAACTTATCTGAAACATTCTAGGTAAAAGTGTTAGTCCAACAAGAGATATGTTGACATTAATTGCAAAATCACCCAGGGAGCACTTGTGCTTTAAATCTCCCCCTTTTTGGTAATTGATGACAACATATATCAAAGCTTTAGATAAAGATATAGAGAATAGCAAGTAAAGCTTTGGAAAGACATGTAACATGCATAGGCCCCCCCCTACATGTATGCAATCATGTGAATATGGAATATAGGAGCATGTGAATGCATAAACATGACAGAGTAAGCAATGTGTTACATGTATATTGGCTATATGCATCAGAGCAACATATGTGAATATGGGAAATGTACCATCATGCTCATGAGTCCTTCTTGCAAACAGTATGTACATCAGCAAGAATTTCTCATACACATGACTGTGATGCATATACTTACCCTGTGGTCTTGAGTTGTCTTAGGATGGAATGAACCTGCGTAAACAAGGTTAGATAACACAGATACACCTAATGGCCAGAGCAAACAAAAGAAACCACAAGAGTACCAAGACTGGGATGACATGTAGAGTGAGTACTAAGTACCACATTGGATATAGACATGTCCCAAAAGGTAAAGATGTGCAATGAATTTAAGGACTTCCTTCCCTTAGATGTCTTGCTCCCCCTGAATCTAGCATGGGATACTGGGAGAAGATAGGGAACAGAAAATCAGAGCAAACTCAGAGCTCAAAGGAAATAAACTGAGCTAATGCAAACAAGCAAATATGAACATGTCTTTCTCCTCTTGAAGACATGTGACTTCTCTCCTCTTGAACACCAAGCATCTAGGGTCCTTGATGATTACTCTTTCTCCCCTTGAGTATTCCCTCCCCCTATAGATATGATTAAGCTTTGATGTGATCTCTCTCTCCCCCTTTGACATCAATTTCCAAGAAGGGTTCTTCTGGATTTTTGTCATGATGGGTTTGGTACTTCAGTCAAAGAACAAAGCAGTAAGTTAAATGTGATGCTGGTTGAGGAAAGGATTCATTAAGTAGAGATGGATCAAAAAGAATACAGAAACAAGTGGCAAGTTGTCTTTCCTGTAGTGAAATCGGTGGCACCGAGTTGTATGTTTTGGTTGTATCGAAAGGATTCGGTTGGACCGAAGGCATCAGACCGGTGAGACCGAGTTCATCGCAGAGAAAACACTTGTCACCTCAGCTCACTAGACAAGTAAGATCTCACAAGGATTTGCAAGGAATTAACTGAAAGATTTGCAAAGAATTGTATGCAGGGAGTGCAGAACAAATAGAAAAGAAAAGAAATCTAGATGAAGTTTTTTTTTGAAAGGGGAAACAAATATGCATGAGACAAATGCAAGAGCACAGAAAAGAACACAAGAGAACTTCATCTAGAATTGGTCGGCGACAAAGTCACCTATGTTAGAGTATATTGACTTAGGAGTCAAGTGAGATCACTTGATCATAGGTCATACTCATCATTTAAGCTCAAAATGGGGTTACCATTTTTCGTTTAAGCATCTTGATGTATTCACATCTTGTCGAGTTGCTTTGACTCATGACTTGGAGTAAAGCTTCCCTAAGATGTAAAAACATACCTTGGGTGGTGGTGTTGATCGTGATCATGTAGTTGAACTTATGTGGGTTGCTCAAGGTTGATGTAGCTCATCAAGAGTTGGGAGCACCACTTGGAATTTGAGTTCATCTACCTACATGAGTTATTTTTTGCAAGGAAGAGCACTTGTGTATCCAAAATTACAATCATGAATTTCAATAATAAATTTGTCAAAGGATATGTTTGAATGGTTTCATGATTCCTTGTCTTCAACCACCGTTGTGTAGAGACTTGGTGATGTAGAGATTGCTCAAGATGTGAGTGAGTTGCAATCTCATAGATTTAGACATCCAAGTACCTACAAGGGTTAGATAACATGCTAGGTGCAAGTGTATCCAAGACATAAGATAGTCATCATAAGAGAAATATTAAGGATTAGTCATAGGCTCATGCCTTGCATGTATCAAATGGAGTTCATACTCCAAGTTTGAGGCATCAATGATGTTCAATTCACCTCTTAACCTGCAAAACACTTTCTCATCAAGTGGTTTAGTGAAAATATCCGCTAATTTCTTTTCTGTGCGAACATGCTTAAGATTAATGTCCCCTTTGGCAACATGATCTCGAATGAAATGATGACGAACTTCAATATGCTTAGTTCGAGAATGTTGCAAGGGATTGTGAGCAATCTTGATAGCACTTTCATTGTCACAAATTAATGGAACATGTTTCACATATATCCCATAATCTTTAAGAGTTTCGGTCATCCAAAGCAATTGAGCACAGCATGAACCAGCGCAATGTATTCCGCTTCGGCGATGGATAAGGATACCGAGTTTTGTTTCTTGGAAGACCAAGATACAAGAGATCTACCAAGAAATTGACAAGTACCCAAAGTGGACTTTCTATCAACCTTGTCACCGGCATAGTCCGAGTCGGAGTAGCCAACAAGATCGAAAGAGGCCCTCTTTGGATACCAAATGCCAAAGTTTGGTGTATGGATTAAGTATCTCACTATCCTTTTCACGGCCTTAAGATGACCTTCTTTAGGAGCAGCTTGATATCGTGCACACATGCACACACTTAGCATAATATCGGGATGTGAAGCGCATAGATATAACAATGAACCAATCATAGAGCGATAAACCTTTTGATCGACTGGTTCACCATCTTTGGTCAAATCAAGATGTCCACTAGTAGGCATGGGTGTAGTCATACCTTTGCATTCTTGCATATTGAACTTCTTGAATAAGTCCTTGGTGTACTTCGTTTGAGAGATAAATGTACCTTCCTTAGTTTGCTTGATTTGCAAACCAAGAAAGATTTTGAGTTCACTCATCATAGACATCTCAAACTTCTCCGGCATTAGCTTTCCAAACTTTTCACTAAAATGAGGGTTAGTTGATCCAAATATAATATCATCGACATAAATTTGGCACACAAATAGTTCTCCATTAAAAAGAGTAGAATCTATTTTTCCAATTTCAAAGCCTTTTTCAATAAGGAACTTGGTCAAGCATTTATACCAAGCTCTAGGAGCTTGTTTGAGTCCATAAAGAGCTTTGTGAAGTTTGTAAACATGATTAGGTTTCTTAGGATTGACAAAGCCAGGAGGTTATTTAACATAGACTTCCTCCTCTATCTCACCATTTAGAAAAGCACTTTTAATGTCCATTTGGTATAATGTGATATCATGGTGATTAGCATAGGCAAGTAAGATGCGAATGGACTCAGGTCTAGCAACAGGGGCATATGTCTCACCATAGTCCATACCTTCAACTTGAGTGTAGCCTTGGGCAACGAGACGTGCTTTGTTGCGAACTACTTGTCCATCTTCATCTTGCTTGTTGTGAAACACCCATTTGGTACCGATTATGTTCTGGTTGTTGTCGGGCTTCTCAACCAATGTCCAAACTTGATTTCTCTCAAAGTTGTGTAGATCTTCATGCATGGCATTTATCCAATCCGGATCTTCCAAAGCTTCTTCAACCTTCATAGGTTCAATGCTAGAGATGAATGAATAGTGTTCACAAAAGTTAGCTAAACGAGTTTTAGAGCGAGTGATTCTCCCAGTTTGGATATCATTGTAGATTTGCTCGACGGGGTGGTCTTTAGCAATTCTTGCTCGAACTCGTGAAAGCTTTTTCTTGGATCTTGGTTGAACATCTTCTTCATCTTGTTCTTCTTCTTGGCCTTCTTCATTGTTGGTGTTGTTGTTCTCTTGTCGTGGTGGAGAAGGAGATTGTTTACGTTCATCTTGGTGCACTTCCTCGTTTTCTTCATCTTGGTGTGTCCCACTTGTGGATGCTTCTGTATCAACTCTTGGTTCACCTTGTCGTGAGGTAGAAGGTTCCACTTGGACGGTCGAGGTACTCTCCTTCACCTCCGTTGGACGAATCTTGCCAATAGACAAGTCTTGGATTGCTTCCGAGGGGTCTTTATCTCCTACATCAATTGGCAATTGCTCTACTTGCAAGCCGTTAGATTCATCAAACTTCACATCTACCGTTTCTTCAACCTTTTGAGTGAAATTGTTGTAGACACGGTATGTGTGAGAGTTTGAGCCATAACCAAGTAGGAAACCTTCATGAGACTTAGGAGCAAATTTAGAACAACGATTCTTATCAAGAATGTAGCACTTTGAGCTGAATACTCGAAAGTATCCAACTTGGGGTTTGTTACCGGTGAGGAGCTCGTATGCCGTCTTGCCGAGTAGCTTGTGAAGATACAAGCGATTTGTTGCGTGACAAGCTGTCTCAACCGCTTCCGCCCAAAAGTGCTTCGGTGTCTTGTACTCATCAAGCATCGTTCTTACCATTTCGATGAGTGTCCGGTTCTTCCTCTCAACAACTCCATTTTGTTGAGGTGTGCACGTAGCCGAGAACTCATGCGAAATCCCTTCTTCGTCAAGAAAGGTGTCCACATTTGCGTTCTTGAACTCCGTTCCATTGTCGCTACGAACCTTCTTGATCTTCACTTCAAATTGATTTTGGGCCTTCCTAGCGAAGTTTTTGAAGATCTTTTGGACCTGCGATTTATCATCTAGAAAGAACACCCACGCAAATCTTGAAAAATCATCAACTATAACTAGACCAAAAGAATTTCCACCGAGACTTTTGTAGGCGTTGGGACCAAAAAGATCCATGTGAAGTAGCTCGAGTGGCCTCCTTGTGGTCATGATGTTCTTCACGGGATGCCTCCCTCCAACCTGTTTACCTGCCTGACAAGCGCTACAAAGTCTATCCTTATCAAATATGACATCGTTAACGCCAAGGATATGATTTCCTTTAATAAGCTTGTCAAGGTTTCGCATGCCAACATGACCTAATCGTCTATGCCATAACCAAGCTTTAGAGGATTTAGCGATGAAGCAAGTTCAAGGTTGAGCCTTTTTAGTGAAATCAACTATGTAAAGATCACCTCTGCGCATACCGATAAAGACCATTTTATGATTATCTCTACAAAACACTTGGCAATCTACTTCAGTAAATAGGACATTGAAACCGAAATCAGCAAGTCTAGATACTGAAAGTAAGTTGTAGCCAAGAGATTCAACGAGCATGACATTTTGTATGGAGCTATCATGTGATATGGCCACCTTATCGAGGCCAACCACCTTACCCTTTGAGTTGTCACCGAAAGTGACATACTTTCGAGGACCATCGTTTTCAGCAAGCTCACGAAACATATCTTTATCTCCGGTCATGTGATCGGTACATCCACTATCAAGAACCCATTCCTTTCCTCCTTCCATATATCCCCGAAGATTTGCCACAATACCAAAGTGTCTCATTGCATCATCAAGATCAAAGTCACTATCATCATCCTTGTCATAGTATCCATGTTCAACATCGTCATGTGGTGGATCAAATCCTAGAGAGGGTGATTCGTTAGAGTGAGTTTGACAATGATCTTCTTTATGAATTTTAATAGCTTCGGAAATAATATCACTAATAATTCCAACATCTCCTTTGGCACGCATAAGGTTTGTAAGCTCAAATAGACAATCACCAAACATAGGATCATTGGAATTCATCTTACTCAAGGCAATAGACTTATGGAGAATTTCATCTAGATTTTTCAAGGAATAATTTGGAAAACGTTCCTCAAGAAATTTCCATATGGTGTAGGCACACTTAAGACTAGGCAAACATCCAATCAAGTTTCTAGGCAAGCCTCTAGTGATAAGTTCAACAGTTCTAAGATTGCGAATCATGTCAATTGACTCATCAAGGGTAGGATGCATAGGATCAACATGAGGTGCACACGGGCTAGCAATGTACTTGTTCAAATGATCTTCATTGAAAATCACAAGCATCTCATTTTTCCACTCATGAAAATACTCTCCGTCAAGTATAGGCACTCCATGTCTAAGACTCCCCAAAGTAGACTCATCCATCTTCCTCCAATGGTGTTTAAACCAAAGCAATGGAGACCAAAGCTCTGATACCAATTGAAAGGATCAATAAGATGTGTCTATAGGGGGGTGATTAGACACTAAGTACCAAAAGTTGCAGTTTCTAACTTCTTTAAGTTTAAGTGGAGTTTTGGTAACAAGTTTAACAATCACAATACATATCAAGCAAGCATGCAAAGAGTATACGAGCAGCGGAAAGTAAAGCATGCAACTTGCAAGAATGTAAAGGATGGGATTGGAGTGTGCAAACGCAATTGGAGACACGGATGTTTTTGTCGTGGTTCCGATAGGTGGTGCTATCGTACATCCACGTGATGGAGACTTCAACCCACGAAGGGTAATGGCAGTGCGAGTCCACAAAGGGCTCCACCCACGAAGGGTCCACTAAGAAGCAACCTTGTCTATCCCACCATGGCCGTCGCCCACGAAGGACTTGCCACACTAGCGGTAGATCTTCACGAAGTAGGCGATCTCCTTGCCCTTACAAACTCCTTGGTTCAACTCCACAATCTTGTCGGAGGCTCCCAAGGGACACCTAGCCAATCTAGGAGACACCACTCTCCAAGAAGTAACAAATGGTGTGTTGATGATGAACTCCTTGCTCTTGTGCTTCAAATGATAGTCTCCCCAACACTCAACTCTCTCTCAGAGGATTTGGATTTGGTGGAAAGAAGATTTGAGTGGAAAGAAACTTGGGGAAGGCTAGAGATCAAGATTCATATGGTAGGAATGGAATATCTTGGCCTCAACACAAGTGTAGGTGGTTCTTTCTCAGAAAATGTAAGTTGGAAGTGTAGGTTCGTTCTGATGGCTCTCTCCAAGAATGTAGAGGAGGTGGAGGGGTATATATAGCCTCCACACAAAATCTAACTGTTACTTACAACTTGCCAATCTCGGTGGGACCGAATTGAGAAACTCGGTCGGACCGATTCAGTAAATCTAGTGACTGTTAGGATTTTTGGTGGCACTGACATGCAACTCGGTAGGACCGATATGGTTAGGGTTAGGGCATAACGTAATCTCGGTGAGACCGATTACACAAACTCGGTGAGACCGATTTTGGTAATAAGCTAACCATAGAGTTGGTCAGGTAAACTCGGTGGGACCGATTCGCTCATTTCGGTGAGACCGAAATGTTATGAAAAGGAGAGAGAGAGTTTATGTTGCAATCTCGGTAGGACCGATTATGCAAACTTGGTGAGACCAATTTTGGTAATAGACACATACAAAGAGATTACAATCCCATCTCGGTGAGACCGAGATCCCTATCGGTGAGACCGATTTGCCTAGGGTTTGTGGCAGTGGCTATGACATCTGAACTCGGTGGCGCCGGATAGAAAGAATCGGTGGGGCCAAGTTTGACTTTTGGTTTAGGTCATATGTGGATGTGAGAAAGTAGCTGAGGGCTCTGGAGCATATCACTAACCATTTTGAGCAAGAACTTCATTAAGCAACACTTCATCCCCTCTTGATAGTGTTGGCTTTTCTTATAGACTCAAGGTGATGTTGGATCACTAAAATAGAAAATGTAGAGTCTTGTTCTTTGAGCTTGAGCCAGTCCTTTGTCCTTAGCATCTTGAAGGGGTTCCACATCCTCTAGTCCATGCCACTTCATTGTTGAACTTATCTGAAACATTCTAGGTAAAAGTGTTAGTCCAACAAGAGATATATTGACATTAGTTACCAAAATCACCCAGGGAGCACTTGCGCTTTCAGAGATGCATAGCAACAAGAGGGGGAGAGTGTTTCCACGTACCATCGTAGACCGAAAGCGGAAGCGTTATGTTAATGCGGTTGATGTAGTCGAACGTCTTCACGATCCAACCAACCCAAGTACCGAACGTACGGCACCTCCGTGTTCAGCACACATTCAGCTCGATGACATCCCTTAAACTCTTGATCCAATAGAAGGTCGAGGGAGAGTTCTGTCCGCACGACGGCATGGTGACGGTGATGGTTATGTGATCTGCGTAGGGCTTCGCCTAAGCACTACCACGCTATGACCAGAGGAGTAAACTTTGGAGGGGGCACCGCACACGCCTAAGAGAATTCTTGGTGTGCCTTTGGGGTGCCCCCCGCCCCCGTATATAATGGAGGGGGAGGAGGCCGGCGGCCAGGAGGGGTGTGCCAAGGGGGGAGTCCTACTTGGACTCCAGGTCCAAGTAGGCTTCGCCCCTCCCCCTTTTCCTTTCTCCACTGGAGGGAAAAGGAAGGAGAGGGAGAGGGAGAGGGAAAGGGAAAGGGGGGCACCACCCCCTCCCCCTAGTCCAATTCGGAGCGCCATGGGGGGCATGCGGCCACCCCTTGTGGCCCTCCTCTCTCTCCACTAAGGCCCACTAAGGCGCATTATTTCCCCGGGGGGTTCCGGTAACCCCTCGGTACTCCGGTAAAATATCTGAATCACTTGGAACCATTCCAATGTCCGAATATAACCTTCCAATATATGAATCTTTACCTCTCGACCATTTCGAGACTCCTCGTCGTGTCTGTAGTCTCATCCGGGACTCCGAACAAACTTTCGTCACCAAAACACATAACTCATAATACAAATCGTCATCGAACATTAAGCGTGCGGACCCTACGGGTTCGAGAACTATGTAGACATGAACGAGACACATCTCTAGTCAATAACCAATAGTGGAACTTGGATGCTCATATTGGTTTCTACATATTATATGAAGATCTTTATCGATCAAACGTCATAACAACATACGTCATTCCCTTTGTCATCGGTATGTTACTTGCCCGAGATTCGATCATCGATATCATCATACCTAGTTCAATCTCGTTACCAGCAAGTCTCTTTACTCATTCTGTAATGCATCATCCCACAACTAACTCATTAGTCACATTGCTTGCAAGGCTTATAGTGATGTGCATTACCGAGAGGGCCCAGAGATACCTCTCTGATACACGGAGTGACAAATCCTAATCTTGATCTATGCCAACTCAACAAACACCTTCGAAGACACCTATATAGCATCTTTATAAGCACCCAGTTACGGTGTGATGTTTGATAGCACACAAGGTGTTCCTCCGCTATTTGGGAGTTGCATAATCTCATAGTCAGAGGAATATGTATAAGTCATGAAGAAAGCAATAGCAATAAAACTAAATGATCATAATGCTAAGCTAACGGATGGGTCTTCTCCATCACATCAATCTCTAATGATGTGATCCCGCTTATCAAATGACAACACATGTCTATGGTTATGAAACTTAACCATCTTTGATTAACGAGTTAGTCAAGTAGAGGCATACTAGGGACACTCTGTTTTGTCTATGTATTCACACATGTACTAAGTTTTCGATTAATACAATTCTAGCATGAATAATAAACATTTATCATGATATAAGGAAATATAAATAGCAACTGTATTATTGCCTCTAGGGCATATTTCCTTCAAATATGTGTATCACTACGATCGAGATTCAACAAAAATAGACCACTCATCAAGGGTGCATGACCATAAAAGATATTACTCATATAAATAGAACAACCATTATTCTCTGATTTAAATGAATAACCGTCTCGCATCAAACAAGATCCAGATATAATGTTCATGCCCAACGCTGGCACCAAATAACAATTATTCAGGTCTAAAACTAATCCCGAAGGTAGATGTAGAGGTAGCGTGCCGACGGAGATCACATCGACCTTGGAACCATTTTCGACCCGCATCGTCACCTTGTCTTTAGCCAATCTTCGTTTAATCCGTAGCCCCTGTTTCAAGTTGTAAATATGAGCAACAGAACTAGTATCAAATACCCAGGCGTTACTACGAGCATTAGTAAGGCACACATCAATAACATGTATATCAGATATACCTTTCACTTTTCCATCCTTCCTATCCGCCAAATACTTGGGGAATTTCCGCTTCCAGTGACCAGTCCCTTTGCAGTAGAAGCACTCAGTTTTTGGCTTTGGTACAAACTTGGGCTTCTTCCCTTTAGCAGCAACTTGCTTGCTATTCTTCTTGAAGTTCCCCTTCTTCCCTTTGCACTTTTTCTTGAAACTAGTGGTCTTGTTAACCATCAACACTTGATGCTCCTTCTTGATTTCTACCTCCGCAGCCTTTAGCATTGCAAAGAGATCAGGAATTGTCTTTTCCATCCCTTGCATATTATAGTTCATCACGGAGCCTTTATAGCTTGGTGGCAGTGATTGAAGAAATCTGTCAATGACACTATCATCAAGAAGATTAACTCCCAACTGAGTCAAGTGGTTATGGTACCCAGACATTCTGAGTATGTGTTCACTAATAGAACTATTCTCCTCCATCTTGCAGCTATAGAACTTGTTGGAGACTTCATATCTCTCAACTCGGGCATTTGCTTGAAATATTAACTTCAACTCCTAGAACATCTCATGTACTCCATGACATTAAAAATGTCTTTGAAGTCCCGATTCTAAGGCATAAAGCATGGCACACTGAACTATCGAGTACTCATCAGATTTAGCTTGCAAGACCTTCATAACATCCGGAGTTGCTCCTGCAGCAGGCCTTGCACCTAGCGGTGCTTCAAGGACATAATTCTTATGTGCAGCAATGAGGATAATCCTCAAGTTACGGACCCAGTCCATATAGTTGCTACCATCATCTTTCAACTTAGCTAGGAACGCATTAAAATTCAAGGGAACGACAGCACAGGCCATTGATCTACAAAAACATAGATACGCAAAAACTATCAGTACTAAGTTCATGATAAATTTAAGTTCAATTAATCATATTACTTAAGAACTCCCACTTAGATAGACATCCCTCTATTCATCTAAATGATCACGTGATCCATATCATCTAAACCATGTCCGATCATCACGTGAGATGGAGTAGTTTTCAATGGTGAACATCTCTATGTTGATCATATCTACTATATGATTCACGTTTGACCTTTCGGTCTCAGTGTTCCGAGGCCATATCTGCATATGCTAGGCTCGTCAAGTATAACCAGAGTATTCTACATGGGCAAAACTGTCTTGCACCCGTTGTATGTGAATGTAGAGCTTATCACACCCGATCATCACCTGGTGTCTCGGCAGGACGAACTGTCGCAATGGTGCATACTCAGGGAGAACACTTATACCTTGAAATTTAGTGAGGGATCATCTTATAATGTTACCGCCGTACTAAGCAAAATAAGATGCATGAAAAGATAAACATCAAATGCAATCAAAATATGTGACATGATATGGCCATCATCATCTTGTGCCTTTGATCTCCATCTCCAAAGCACCGTCATGATCTACATTGTCACCGGCTTGACACCTTCATCTCCATCATAGATCGTTGTTGTCTGGCCAACTATTGCTTCTACCACTATCGCTACCGCATAGTGATAGAGTAAAGCAAATACATGGAGATTGCATTTCATACAATAGAGCGACAACCATAAGGCTCCTGCCAATTGCCGATAACTTTTACAAAATATGATCACCTCATACAATAACGTATATCACATCATGTCTTGACCATATCACATCACAACATGCCCTGCAAAAACAAGTTAGACGTCATCTACTTTGTTGTTGCAAGTTTTACGTGGCTGCTACGGGCTTCTAGCAAGAACCGTTCTTACCTATGCATCAAAACCACAACAATTTTTCATCAAGTGTGTTTTTTTAACCTTCAACAAGGACCGGTCGTAGTCAAATTGGATTCAACTAAAGTTGGAGAAACAGACACCCGCCAGCCACCTTCATGCAAAACAAGTTGCATGTCTGTCAGTGGAACCAGTCTCATGAATGTGGTCATGTAAGGTTGGTTAGGGCCGCTTCATCCAATAATACCGCCGAATCAAAATAAGATGTTGGTGGTAAGCAGTATGACTATTATCGCCCACAACTCTTTGTGCTCTACTCGTGCATATCATCTACACATAGACCTGGCTCAGATGCCACTGTTGGCGAACGTAGCATGTAATTTCAAAAAAATTCCTACAATCACGCAAGATCTATCTAGGAGATGCATAGCAACGATAGGGGAAGAGTGTGTCCACGTACCCTCATAGACCGAAAGCGGAAGCATTAGGTTAACGCGGTTGATGTAGTCGAACGTCTTCATGATCCAACCGATCTAGTACTGAACGTACGGCACCTCTGACTTCAGCACACGTTCAGCTCGATGATGTCCCTCGAGCTCTTGATCCGGCAGAGGTTCGAGGGAGAGTTTCGCCAGCACAACGGCATGGTGACGGTGATGGTGATGTGATCCGCGCGGGGCTTCGCCTAAGCACTACGATGCTATGACCGGAGGAGTAGACTATGGAGGGGGGCACCGCACATGGCTAAGAGAATAACTGTAGTGCTTTGGGGTGCCCCCCTGCCCCCGTTTATAAAGGAGGGGAGGAGGAGGCCAGCCACCAAGGGGCGTGCCAAGGGGGGAGTCCTACTTGGACTCCACTCCTAGTAGGATTCACCCCCCCCATTTTCCTTCTCATGGAGGGGGGAAGAGGGAAGGAGAGGGAGAGGGGGAAAGGAAAGGGGGGTCGTGCCCCCCTCCCCTTGTCCAATTCAGACAACCCATGGGGAGGGGGGCGCGCCACCCCTTGTGGTCTCCCCTTTCTCTCCCCTATGGCCCATGTTGGCCCTTTACTTCCTCGGGGGGTTCCGGTAACCCCTCGGTACTCCGATAAATATCCAAAACGTCCCGAAACCATCCCGGTGTCCAAATACAATCGTCCAATATATCAACCTTTACCTCTCGACCACTCCGAGACTCCTCGTCATGTCTGTGATCTCATCCGGGACTCCGAACAATCTTCGGTCACCAAAACACATGACTCATAATACAAATCATCATCAAACATTAAGCGTGCGGACCCTACGGGTTCAAGAACTATGTAGACTTGACCGATACACATCTCCTGTCAATAACCATTGGCGGAACCTGGATGCTCATATTGGTTCCTACATATTCTATGAAGATCTTTATCGGTCAAACCGCAATGATAACATATGTTATTCCCTTTGTCATGGGTATGTTACTTGCCCGAGATTTTATCATCGGTATCATCATACCTAGTTCAATCTTGTTACTGGCAAGTCTCTTTACTCATTCCATAATGCATCATGCCGCAACTAACTCATTAGTCACATTGCTTGGAAGGCTTATAGTTATGTGCATTACCGAGAGGGCCCGAAGATACCTCTCCGATACTCGGAGTGACAAATCCTAATCTTGATCTACGCCAACCCAACAAACACCTCCGGAGACACCTATACTTCATCTTTATAATCACCCAGTTACGTTGTGACGTTTGATAGCACACAAGGTGTTCCTCCGGTATTCAAGGTATAAGTCACGAAAAAAGCAATAGCAATAAAACTTAACGATCATTATGCTAAGCTAACGGATGGGTCTTTTCCATCACATCATTCTCCTAATGATGTGATCGTATTCATCAAATGACAACACATGTCTATGGTCAGGAAACTTAACCATCTTTGATTAACGAGCTAGTCAAGTAGAGGCATACTAGGGACACTTTGTTTTGTCTATGTATTCACACATGTATCAAGTTTCTGGTTAATACAATTCTAGCATGAACAATAAACATTTATCATGATGTAAGGAAATATAAATAACAACTTTATTATTGCCTCTAGGGCATATTTCCTTCAGTATCATTATTTTCTGACCTTCACAAATGATTTGAGCAGATATGGGTATATCTACTTAATGAAACATAAGTCTGAAACATTTCAAAAGTTCAAAGAATTTCACAGTGAAGTGGAAAATCATCGTAACAAGAAAATAAAGTTTCTATGATCTGATCGCGGAGGCGAATATTTGAGTTACGAGTTTGGTCTTCATTTGAAACAATGTGGAATAGTTTCGCAACTCACGCCACCTGGAACACTACAGCGTAATGGTGTGTCCGAACGTCGTAACCGTACTTTATTAGATATGGTGCGACCTATGATGTCTCTTACCGATCTACCACTATCATTTTGGGGTTATGTTTTAGAGACGGCTGCATTCATGTTAAATAGGGCACCATCTAAATCCGTTGAGACAACACCATATGAACTGTGGTTTGGAAAGAAACCTAAGTTGTTGTTTCTTAAAGTTTGGGGCTACTATGCTTATGTGAAAAAGCTTCGGCCTGATAAGCTCGAACCCAAATCAGAGAAATGTGTCTACATAGGATACCCAAAGGAAACTGTTGGGTACACCTTCTATCACAGATCCGAAGGTAGGATATTCATTGCTAAGAACAGATCCTTTCTAGAGAAGGAGTTTCTCTTCAAAGAAGTGAGTAGGAGGAAAGTAGAACTTGATGAGGTAGTTGTACCTTCTCTCGAATTGGAAAATGGTTCATCACAGAAATCAGTTCCAGTGGTGCCTACACCAAATAGTGAGGAAGCTAATGATGATGATCATAAAACTTTAGATCAAGTTACTACCTAACCTCGTAGGTCAATCAGAGTATGGATCGCACCAGAGTGGTACGGTAATCCTGCTTTGGAAGTCATGTTACTAGACCATGGCGAACCTACAAACTATGAGGAAGCGATGATGAGCCCATATTCTGCTAAATGGCTTGAGGCCATGAAATCTGAGATGGGATCCATGTATGAGAACAATGTATGGACTTTGGTTGACTTGCCCGATGATCGGAAAGCCATAGAGAATAAATGGATCTTCATGAAAAATATTGACGTTGATGGTAATGTTACTGTCTACAAAGCTCGACTTGTTGCAAAAGGTTTTTGACAAGTTCAAGGTGTTGACTACGATGAGGCTTTCTCACCTGTAGCGATGCTCAAGTCTGTCCAAATCATGTTAGCAATTGCCGCATTTTATTATTATGAAATTTGCAAATGTATGTCAAAACTGCATTCCTTAATGGACTTAAAGAAGAGTTGTATATGATGCAACCAGAAGGTTTTGTCGATCCTAAAGGTGCTAACAAAGTGTGCAAGCTCCAACGATCCATTTATGGACTGGTGCAAGCCTCTCAGAGTTGGAATATACACTTTGATAGTGTGACCAAAGCATATGGTTTTATACAGACTTTTGGAGAAGCATGTATTTACAAGAAAGTGAGTGGGAGCTCTGTAGCATTTCTAATATTATACGTGGATGATGAAGGAAATATGCCCTAGAGGCAATAATAAAGTTATTATTTATTTCCTCATATCATGATAAATGTTTATTATTCATGCTAGAATTGTATTACCCGGAAACATGATACATGTGTGAATACATAGACAAAACTATAGTCACTAGTATGCCTCTACTTGACTAGCTCATTAATCAAAGATGGTTATGTTTCCTGACCATAGACATGTGTTGTCATTTGATTAGTGGGATCACATCATTAGGAGAATGATGTGATTGACATGACCCATTCTGTTAGCCTAGCACTTGATCGTTTAGTATACTGCTATTGCTTTCTTCATGACTTATACAAAGTTCCTGCAACTATGAGATTGTGCAACTCCCGTTTAGAGGAAGAACACTTTGTGTGCTACCAAACGTCACAACGTAACTGGGTGATTATAAAGGTGCTCTACAGGTGTTTCCGAAGGTACATGTTGGGTTGGCATAATTCGAGATTAGGATTTGTCACTCCGATTGTCGGAGAGGTATCTCTGGGCCCTCTCGGTAATACTCATCACCTAAGCCTTGCAAGCATGTGACTAATGAGTTAGTTATGAGATGGCGTATTACGGAACCAGTAAAGAGACTTGCCGGTAACGAGATTGAACTAGGTATTGGATACCGACGATCGAATCTCGGACAAGTAACATACCGATGACAAAGGGAACAACGTATGTTGTTGTGCGGTTTGACCGATAAAGATCTTCGTAGAATATGTAGGAACCAATATGGGCATCCAGGTCCCGCTATTGGTTATTGACTGGAGATGTGTTTCGGTCATGTCTACATTGTTCTCGAACCGTAGGGTCCGCACGCTTAAGGTTTCGATGACAACTATATTATGAGTTTATGTATTTTGATGTACCGAAGGTTGTTCGGAGTCCCGGATATGATCACGGACATGACGAGGAGTCTCGAAATGGTCGAGACATAAACATTGATATATTGGACGGATATATTTGGACACCAGAAATGTTCCGAGAGAGTTTGGGAATATACCGGAGCTCCGGGAGGTTACCGGAACCCCCCGGTAAGTATATGGGCCTTATTGGGCCCTAGTGGAAGGGAGGGAGAAGGAGCAAGGGAGGGGGCGCCCTCCCCCCAAGCCCAATCCGAATTGGGAGGGGGGCCGCCCCCCCCCCCTTTCCTTCTCTCCTCCCCCCTCTTCCTTCCTTCTCCTACTCCGAATAGGAAAGGGGGGGCCAAACCTACTTGGAGTAGGTTTGCCCCCTATGGCGCGCCTCCCCCTTGGGCCGGCCACCTCCTCCCTCCCTCCTTTATATATGAGGGTAGGGGGGCACCCTAGACACACAAGTTGATCATTGAGATCGTTCCTTAGCCGTGTGCGGTGCCCCCCTCCACGATATTACACCTCGGTCATATTGTAGCGGTGCTTAGGCGAAGCCCTGCAATAGGAGAACATCAAGATCGTCACCACGCCGTCGTGCTGACGGAACTCCCCCCGCACCTCTGCTGGATCGGAGATCGGGGGTGCGTCATCGAGCTGTACGCGTGTCAAGAACTCGGAGGTGCCGGAGTAACGGTGCTTGGATCGGTTGGACCGGGAGGACGTACGGCTACTTCCTCTACGTTGCGTCAACGCTTCCGCTTCGGTCTACGAGGGTACGTAGACAACACTCTCCCCTCTCGTTGCTATACATCACCATGATCTTGCGTGTGCGTAGGAAATTTTTTGAAATTACTACGTTCCCCAACAGTGGTATCAGAGCCTAGGTTTTATGCGTTGATGTTATATGCACGAGTAGAACACAAGTGAGTTGTGGACGATATAAGTCATACTGCCTACCAGCAGGTCATACTTTGGTTCAGCGGTATTGTGAGATGAAGCGGCCCGGACCGACATTACGCGTACGCTTACGCGAGACTGGTTTCACCGTTATGAGCACTCGTGTTTAAAGGTGGCTGGCGGGTGTCTGTCTCTCTCACTTTAGTTGAACTGAGTATGGCCACGCCCGGTCCTTGTGAAGGTTAAAACGGAGTCTATTTGACAAACTATCGTTGTGGTTTTGATGCGTAGGTAAGAACGGTTCTTGCTAAGCGCGTAGCAGCCACGTAAAATTTGCAACAACAAAGTAGAGGACGTCTAACTTGTTTTTGCAGGGCATGTTGTGATGTGATATGGTCAAGACGTGATGCTATATTTTATTGTATGAGATGATCATGTTTTGTAACCGAAGTTATCAGCAACTGGCTGGAGCCATATGGTTGTCGCTTTATTGTATGAAATGCAAACGCCCTGTAATTGCTTTACTTTATCACTAAGCGGTAGCGATAGTCGTAGAAGCAATAGATGGCGTAAACGACAACGATGCTACGATGGAGATCAAGGTGTCGCGCCGGTGACGATGGTGGTCATGACGGTGCTTCGAAGATGGAGATCACAAGCACAAGATGATGATGGCCATATCATATCACTTATATTGATTGCATGTGATGTTTATCCTTTATGCATCTTATCTTGCTTTGATTGACGGTAGCATTTTAAGATTATCTCTCACTAAAATTATCAAGAAGTGTTCTCCCTGAGTATGCACCGTTGCCAAAGTTCGTCGTGCCGAGACACCACGTGATGATCGGGTGTGATAAGCTCTACGTCCATCTACAACGGGTGCAAGCCAGTTTTGCACACGCAGAATACTCAGGTTAAACTTGACGAGCCTAGCATATGCAGATATGGCCTCGGAACACAGAGACCGAAAGGTCGAGCGTGAATCATATAGTAGATATGATCAACATAATGATGTTCACCATTGAAAACTACTCCATCTCACGTGATGATCGGTTATGGTTTAGTTGATTTGGATCACGTGATCACTTAGATGACTAGAGAGATGTCTGTCTAAGTGGGAGTTCTTAAGTAATATGATTAATTGAACTTAAATTTATCATGAACTTAGTACCTGATAGTATCTTGCTTGTCTATGTTTGTTTGTAGATAGATGGCTCGTGCTGTTGTTCCATTGAATTTTAATGCGTTCCTTGAGAAAGCAAAGTTGAAAGATGATGGTAGCAATTACATGGACTGGGTCCGTAACCTGAGGATTATCCTCATTGCTGCACAGAAGAGTTACGTCCTGGAAGCACCGCTGGGTGCCAGGCCTGCTGCTGATGCAACTGACGATGTTAAGAACGTCTGGCAGAGCAAAGCTGATGACTACTCTATAGTTCAGTGTGCCATGCTTTACGGCTTAGAATCGGGTCTTCAACGATGTTTTGAACGTCATGGAGCATATGAGATGTTCCAGGAGTTGAAGTTAATATTTCAAGCAAATGCCCGGATTAAGAGATATGAAGTCTCCAATAAGTTCTATAGCTGCAAGATGGAGGAGAATAGTTCTGTTAGTGAACATATACTCAGAATGTCTGGGTATAACAATCACTTGATTCAACTGGGAGTTAATCTTCCTGATGATAGTGTCATTGACAGAATTCTTCAATCACTGCCACCAAGCTACAAGAGCTTCGTGATGAACTATAATATGCAAGGGATGAACAAGACTATTCCCGAGCTCTTCGCAATGCTGAAAGCCGCGGAGGTAGAAATCAAGAAGGAGCATCAAGTGTTGATGGTCAACAAGACCACTAGTTTCAACAAGAAGGGCAATGGGAAGAAGAAGGGGAACTTCAAAAAGAACGGCAAGCAAGTTGCTGCTCAAGAGAAGAAACCCAAGTCTGGACCTAAGCCTGAAACTGAGTGCTTCTACTTCAAGCAGACTGGTCACTGGAAGCGGAATTGCCCCAAGTATTTGGCGGATAAGAAGGATGGCAAAGTGAACAAAGGTATATGTGATATACATGTTATTGATGTGTACCTAACTAGAGCTCGTAGTAGCACCTGGGTATTTGATACTGGTTCTGTTGCTAATATTTGCAACTCGAAACAGGGACTACGGAATAAGCGAGCACTGGCCAAGGACGAGGTGACGATGCGCGTGGGAAACGGTTCCAAAGTCGATGTGATCGCGGTCGGCACGCTACCTCTACATCTACCATCGGGATTAGTATTAGACCTGAATAATTGTTATTTGGTGCCTGCATTGAGCATGAACATTATATCTGGATCTTGTCTGATGCGAGACGGTTATTCATTTAAATCAGAGAATAATGGTTGTTCTATTTATATGAGTAATATCTTTTATGGTCATGCACCCTTGAAGAGTGGTCTATTTTTATTGAATCTCGATAGTAGTGATACACATATTCATAATGTTGAAGCCAAAAGATGCAGAGTTGATAATGATAGTGTAACTTATTTGTGGCACTGCCGTTTAGGTCATATCGGTGTAAAACGCATGAAGAAACTCCATACTGATGGACTTCTGGAATCACTTGATTATGAATCACTTGGTACTTGTGAACCGTGCCTCATGGGCAAGATGACCAAAACACCGTTCTCCGGATCTATGGAGAGAGCAACAGATTTGTTGGAAATCATACATACAGATGTATGTGGCCCGATGAATGTTGAGGCTCGTGGCAGATATCGTTATTTTCTCACCTTCACAGATGATTTGAGCAGATATGGGTATATCTAATTAATGAAACACAAGTCTGAAACATTTGAAAAGTTCAAAGAATTTCAGAGTGAAGTAGAAAATCATCGTAACAAGAAAATAAAATTTCTACGATCTGATCGTGGAGGAGAATATTTGAGTTACGAGTTTGGCTTACATTTGAAACAATGCGGAATAGTTTCGCAACTCACGCCACCTGGAACACCACAACGAAATGGTGTGTCCGAACGTCGTAATCGTACTTTACTTGATATGGTACGATCTATGATGTCTCTTACCGATTTACCGCTATCATTTTGGGGTTATGCTTTAGAGACAGTCGCATTCACGTTAAATAGGGCACCATCAAAATCCGTTGAGACGACGCCTTATGAACTGTGGTTTGGCAAGAAACCAAAGTTGTCGTTTCTTAAAGTTTGGGGCTGCGATGCTTATGTGAAGAAACTTCAACCAGATAAGCTCGAACCCAAATCGGAGAAATGTGTCTTCATAGGATACCCAAAAGATACTGTTGGGTACACCTTCTATCACAGATCCGAAGGCAAGACATTCGTTGCTAAGAATGGATCCTTTCTAGAGAAGGAATTTCTCTCGAAAGAAGTGAGTGGGAGGAAAGTAGAACTTGATGAGATAACTGTATCTACTCCCTTGTTGGAAGGTAGTTCATCACGAGAACCGGTTCCCGTGACAACTACACCAACTAGTGAGGAAGCTAATGATATTGATCATGAAACTTCAGATCAAGTTTCTGCTGAACCTCGTAGGTCTACCAGAATAAGATCCGCACCAGAGTGGTACGGCAATCCTATTCTAGAAGTCATGTTACTTGACCATGATGAACCTACGAACTATGAGGAAGCGATGATGAGCCCAGATTCCGCAAAATGGCTAGAGGCCATGAAATCTGAGATGGGATCCATGTATGAAAACAAAGTATGGACTTTGGTTGACTTGCCCAATGATCGGCAAGCCATTGAGAATAAATGGATCTTTAAGAAGAAGACTGACGCTGATGGTAATGTTACTGTCTACAAAGCTCGACTTGTTGCGAAAGGTTTTCGACAAGTTCAAGGGGTTGACTACGATGAGACTTTCTCACCCATAGCGATGCTTAAGTCTGTCCGAATCATGTTGGCTATTGCTGCATTTCATGATTATGAAATTTGGCAAATGGATGTCAAGACTGCATTCTTGAATGGATTTCTAGAAGAAGAGTTGTATATGATGCAGCCGGAAGGTTTTGTTGATCCAAAAGGTGCTGACAAAGTATGCAAGCTCCAGCGTTCCATTTATGGACTGGTGCAAGCATCTCGGAGTTGGAATAAACGCTTTGACAGTGTGATCAAAGCATATGGTTTTATATAGACTTTTGGAGAAGCCTGTATTTACAAGAAAGTGAGTGGGAGCTCTGTAGCATTTCTAGTTTTATATGTTGATGACATATTGTTAATTGGAAATGATATAGAATTTCTGGATAGCATAAAGGGATACTTGAATAAAAGTTTTTCAATGAAAGACCTCGGTGAAGCTGCTTACATATTGGGCATCAAGATCTATAGAGATAGATCAAGACGCTTAATAGGACTTTCACAAAGCACATACCTTGACAAGATTTTGAAAAAGTTCAAAATGGATCAGGCTAAGAAAGGATTCTTGCCTGTGCTACAAGGTGTGAAGTTGAGTCAAACTCAATGCCCGACCACAGCAGAAGAGAGAGAGAGAAAATGAAAAATGTTCCCTATGCTTCAGCCATAGGCTCTATCATGTATGCAATGCTGTGTACCAGACCTGACGTATGCTTAGCAATAAGCTTGGCAGGAAGGTACCAAAGTAATCCAGGAGTGGATCACTGGACAGCGGTCAAGAACATCCTGAAATACCTAAAAAGGACTAAGGATATGCTTCTCGTATATGGAGGTGACAAAGAGCTAGTCGTAAATGGTTACGTCGATGCAAGCTTTGACACTGATCCGGACGATTCTAAATCGCAAACCGGATACATGTTTATATTAAACGGTGGAGCTGTAAGTTGGTGCAGTTCTAAACAAAGCGTCGTGGCGGGATCTACATGTGAAGCGGAGTACATAGCTGCTTCTGAAGCAGCAAATGAAGGAGTCTGGATGAAGGAGTTCATTTCCGATCTAGGTGTCATACCTAGTGCATCGGGACCAATGAAGATCTTCTGTGACAATACTGGTGCAATTGCTTTGGCAAAGGAATCCAGATTTCACAAGAGGACCAAGCACATCAAGAGACGCTTCAATTCCATTCGGGACCAAGTCCAAGTGGGAGACATAGAGATTTGCAAGATACATACGGATCTGAATGTTGCAGACCCATTGACTAAGCCTCTCTCACGAGCAAAACATGATCAGCACCAAGACTCCATGGGTGTTAGAATCATTACAATGTAATCTAGATTATTGACTCTAGTGCAAGTGGGAGACTGAAGGAAATATGCCCTAGAGGCAATAATAAAGTTATTATTTGTTTCCTCATATCATGATAAATGTTTATTATTCATGCTAGAATTGTATTATCCGGAAACATGATACATGTGTGAATACATAGACAAAACTATAGTCACTAGTATGCCTCTACTTGACTAGCTCATTAATCAAAGATGGTTATGTTTCCTGACCATAGACATGTGTTGTCATTTGATTAGTGGGATCACATCATTAGGAGAATGATGTGATTGACATGACCCATTCTATTAGCCTAGCACTTGATCGTTTAGTATACTGCTATTGCTTTCTTCATGACTTATACAAAGTTCCTGCAACTATGAGATTGTGCAACTCCCGTTTAGCGGAAGAACACTTTGTGTGCTACCAAACGTCACAACGTAACTGGGTGATTATAAAGGTGCTCTACAGGTGTTTCCGAAGGTACATGTTGGGTTGGCATAATTCGAGATTAGGATTTGTCACTCCGATTGTCGGAGAGGTATCTCTGGGCCCTCTCGGTAATACTCATCACCTAAGCCTTGCAAGCATGTGACTAATGAGTTAGTTATGAGATGGCGTATTACGGAACGAGTAAAGAGACTTGCCGGTAACGAGATTGAACTAGGTATTGGATACCGACGATCGAATCTCGGACAAGTAACATACCGATGACAAAGGGAACAACGTATGTTGTTGTGCGGTTTGACCGATAAAGATCTTCGTAGAATATGTACGAACCAATATGGGCATCCAGGTCCCGCTATTGGTTATTGACCGGAGACGTGTTTCGGTCATGTCTACATTGTTCTCGAACCGTAGGGTCCGCACGCTTAAGGTTTCGATGACAATTATATTATGAGTTTATGTATTTTGATGTACCGAAGGTTGTTCGGAGTCCCGGATATGATCACGGACATGACGAGGAGTCTCGAAATGGTCGAGACATAAAGATTGATATATTGGACGGATATATTTGGACGCCGGAAAGGTTCTGGGAGAGTTTGGGAATATACCGGAGCTCCGGGAGGTTACCGGAACCCCCCGGTAAGTATATGGGCCTTATTGGGCCCTAGTGGAAGGGAGGGAGAAGGAGCAAGGGAGGGGGCGCCCCCCCCCCCAAGCCCAATCCGAATTGGGAGGGGGGCCGGCCCCCCCTTTCCTTCTCTCCTCCCCCCTCTTCCTTCCTTCTCCTACTCCGAATAGGAAAGGGGGGGGGGCCAAACCTACTTGGAGTAGGTTTGCCCCCCTATGGCGCGCCTCCCCCTTGGGCCGGCCACCTCCTCCCTCCCTCCTTTATATACGGGGGTAGGGGGGCACCCTAGACACACAAGTTGATCATTGAGATCGTTCCTTAGCCGTGTGCGGTGCCCCCCTCCACGATATTACACCTCGGTCATATTG
>NC_057801.1:259013074-259015302 GCF_018294505.1 Triticum aestivum | reverse complement strand
CGAGCTGTACGCGTGTCAAGAACTCGGAGGTGCCGGAGTAACGGTGCTTGGATTGGTTGGACCGGGAGGACGTACGACTACTTCCTCTACGTTGCGTCAACGCTTCCGCTTCGGTCTACGAGGGTACGTAGACAACACTCTCCCCTCTCGTTGCTATACATCACCATGATCTTGCGTGTGCGTAGGAAATTTTTTGAAATTACTACGTTCCCCAAAAGATGACATATTGTTGATTGGAAATAACACATAATTTCTGGATAGCATAAAAGGATACTTGAATAAGAATTTTTCAATGAAAGACCTCGGTGAAGCTGCTTATATATTGGGCGTCAAGATCTATAGAGATAGATCAAGACGCTTAATTGGACTTTCACAAAGCACATACCTTGATAAAGTTCTGAAGAAGTTCAAAATGGATCAGTCAAAGAATGGGTTCTTGCCTGTGTTACAAGGTGTGAAGTTGAGGCAGACTCAATGCCTGACCACTGCAGAAGATAGGGATAAAATGGAAGTCATTCCCTATGCCTCAGCCATAGGTTCTATCATGTATGCAATGTTGTGTACCAGACCTGATGTGTGCCTTGCTATAAGTTTAGCAGGGAGGTACCAAAGTAATCCAGCAGTGGATCATTGGACAGTGGTCAAGAACATCCTGAAATACCTGAAAAGGGCTAAGGATATGTTTCTCGTTTATGGAGGTGACGAAGAGCTTGTTGTAAATGGTTGTGTCGATGCAAGCTTTGACACTGATCTGGATGACTCTAAGTCACAAACCAGATACATATTTATATTGAATGGTGGAGCTGTCAGTTGGTGCAGTTCCAAACAGAGCGACATGGCGGGATCTACGTGCGAAGCGGAGTACATAGCTTCTTCGGAAGCAGCAAATGAAGGAGTCTTGATGAAGGAGTTCATACCCGATCTAGGTGTAATACCTTGTGCATCGGGTCCAATGAAAATATTTTGTGACAATACTGGAGCAATTACCTTAGCGAAGGAATCCAGATTTCACAAGAGAACCAAACACATCAAGAGAAGCTTCAACTCCATCCGCGATCAAGTCAAGGAGGGAGACATAGAGATTTGCAAAATACATACGGATCTGAATGTTGCAGACCCATTGACTAAGCCTCTTCCATGAGCCAAACATGATCAGCACCAAGACTCCATGGGTGTTAGAATCATTACTATGTAATGTAGATTATTGACTCTAGTGCAAGTGGGAGACTGAAGGAAATATGCGCTAGAGACAATAATAAAGTTGTTATTTATATTTCCTTATATCACGATAAATGTTTATTAGTCATGCTAGAATTGTATTAACCGGAAACTTGATACATGTGAAGGAAATATGCCCTAGAGGCAATAATAAAGTTTTTATTTATATTTCTTTATATCATGATAAATGTTTACTATTCATGCTAGATTTGTATTAACCGGAAACTTAGTACATGTGTGAATACATAGGCAAACAGAGTATCCCTAGTATGCCTCTACTTGACTAGCTCGTTAATCAAAGATGGTTAAGTTTCCTAACCATAGACATGTGTTGTCATTTGATGAACGGGACAAAATCATTAGGAGAATGATGTGATGGACAAGACCCATCTATTAGCTTAGCATAATGATCGTTAAGTTTTATTGCTATTGCTTTCTTCATGACTTATACATGTTCCTCTGACTATGAGATTATGCAACTCCCGAATATCGGAGGAACACTTAGTGTGCTATCAAATGTCACAACGTAACTAGGTGATTATAATGATGCTCTACAGGTGTCTCCGATGGTGTTTGTTGAGTTGGCATAGATTGAGATTAGGATTTATCACTCCGTGTATCAGAGAGGTATCTCTGCGCCCCCTCAGTAATGATCATCATTATAAGCCTTGCAAGCAATGTGACTAATGAGTTAGTTGCAGGATGATGCATTACAGAACGAGTAAAGAGACTTGCCGATAACGAGATAGAACTAGGTATGATGATACCGACGATCGAATCTCGGGCAAGTAACATACCGATCACAAAGGGAACAACGTATGTTGTTATGCGGTTTGACCGATAAAGATCTTCGTAGAATATGTAGGAGCCAATATGAGCATCCAAGTTCCGCTATTGGTTATTGACCCGAGATGTGTCTCGGTCATGTCTACATAGTTCTCGAACCCGTAGGGTCCGCACGCTTAACGTTCGATGACGATTTGTATTATGAATTATGATTTGATGACCGA
>NC_057801.1:258996969-259012743 GCF_018294505.1 Triticum aestivum | reverse complement strand
CGGTGAAAGATATGGGCCATATGGGCCATAAGAGGGAGGCTAACCAGCCCACAAGGGGCTGGTGCGCCCACCACAAGGGAGGAGGACGAATTGGAGTAGGGAATGGGGTGGCACCCCTTTCCTTCTCCTTCTCCCTCTCCTTCCCCCTTTCCCTCTCCAGTAAAAGGAACGGGGGGTCCAAATTGGACTTGTAGTCCTAGTTGGGCTCCCCCCATGGGGCGCGCCCTAGGGCCGGCCTCCTCCCCCTCCCCTTCTTTATATACGGGGGTAGGGGCACCCCAAAGACACAAGTTTCTCTTAACCGTGTGCGGTGCCCCCCTCCAAAGTTACACACCTTGTTCATATCGTCGTAGTGCTTAGGCGAAGCCCTGCGCTGGTAACTTCATCATCACCGTCACCACGCCATCGTGCTGACAGAACTGTCCCTCGGCCTTAGCTAGACCAAGTGTTCGAGGGACGTCACCGAGCTGAACGTGTGCAAATCACGGAGGTGTCGTGCGTTCGGTACTTGATCGGTTGGATCACGAATACATTCGACTACATCAACCGCGTTACTAAATGCTTCCGCTTTGAACCTACTAGGGTACATGGACACACTCTCCCGCTCGTTGCTATGCATCACCTAGATGGATCTTGCGTGTGTGTAGGATTTTTTTTTGAAATTACTGCGTTCCCCAACGGTGGCATCCGAGCCAGGTCTATGCGTTGATGTTATATGCTCGAGTAGAACACAAAGAGTTGTGGGCGATAACAGTCATACTGCTTACCAGCATGTCATACTTTGATTCGGCAGTATTGTTGGATGAAGCGGCCCGGACCGACATTACATGACCGTGTTCATGAGACTGGTTCTACCCCCATGCTTCGCAACAGGTGGCTAGTGGGTGTGTGTTTCTCCAACTTTAGTTGAATCCAGTGTGATTACGCCCGGTCCTTGTTAAAGGTTAAAACAGCACACTTGACGAAAAATCGTTGTGGTTTTAATGCGTAGGTAAGAACGGTTCTTGCTAGAAGCTTGTAGCAGCCACGTAAAACTTGCAACAACAAAGTAGAGGACGTCTAACTTGTTTTTGTAAGGCTTGCTATGATGATATGGTCAAGAAGTGATGATATATAATTTGTTATATGAGATGATCATGTTTTGTAACAGTTATCGGCAACTGGGAGGAGCCATATGGTTGCCGCTTTATTGCATGAAATGCAATCGCCATGTAATTGCTTTACTTTATCACTAAGCCGTAGCGATAGCCGTAGAAGCAATAGTTGGCGAGACGACAATGATGCTTCGATGGAGATCAAGGTGCCATACCGGTGACGATGGTGATCATGATGGTGCTTTCGAGATGGAGATCAAAGGCACAAGATGATGATGGCCATATCATATCACTTATTTTGATTGCATGTGATTTTTATCTTTTATGCATCTTATTTTGCTTAGTACGGCAGTAGCATTATAAGATGATCTCTCACTAAAACTTCAAGGTATAAGTGTTCTCCCTGAGTATGCACCATTGCGATAGTTCTTTGTGCCGAGACACCATGTGATGATTGGGTGTGATAAGCTCTACGTTCACATACGACGGGTGCAAGCCAGTTTTACACACACAGAATACTCGGGTTAAACTTGTCGAGCCTAGCATATGCAGATATGGCCTCGGAACACTGAGACCGAAAGGTCGAGAATGAATCATATAGTAGATATGATCAACATAGTGATGTTCACCATTGAAAACTACTCCATCTCACGTGATGATCAGACATGGTTTAGTTGATTTGGATCACGTGATCACTTAGATGATTAGAGGGATGTCTATCTAAGTGGGCGTTCTTAAGTAATATGATTAAATTGAACTTTAATTTATCATGAACTTAGTCCTGATAGTATTTGCATAACTATGTTGTAGATCAATAGCTCGCGATGTAGCTCCCCGTTTATTTTTGATATGTTCCTAGAGAAAAATAAGTTGAAAGATGATAGTAGCAATGATATGGACTTGGTCCATGATCAGAGGATTATCCTCATTGCTGCATAGAAGAATTATGTCCTTGATGCACCGCTAGGTGACAGACCTTTTGCAGGAGCATATATAGACGTTATGAACATTTGACAAAGCTCGGTATTATGACTACTTGATAGTTTAGTGCACCATGCTTTATGGCTTAGAACCGGGATTTCAAAAACGTTTGAACACCATGGAGCATATGAGATGTTCCAAGAGCTGGAATTGGTATTTCAGACTCATGCCCAAGTCGAGAGGTATGAGACCTCCGACAAAGTACTTAGCCTACAAGATGGAGGAGAATAGCTCAACTAGTGAGCATGTGCTCAGAATGTCTGAGTACTACAACCGCTTGAATCATGTGGGAGTTAATATTCCAGATAAGATAGTGATTGACAGAGTTCTCTAGTCACTATCACCAAGTGACTAGAACCGTGATGAACTACAATATGAAAGGGATGACAAAAATGATTCCCGAGCTCTTCGCGATGTTGAAATCGGCGAAGGTAGAAATCAAGAAAAGCATCAAGTGTTGATGGTTGACAAGACCACTAGTTTCAAGTAAAAGGGCAAGGGAAAGAAAGGGAACTTCAAGAAGAATCGCAAGAAAGTTGCCACTCCCATGAAGAAGCCCAAAGCTAGACCCTAGCCTGAAACTGAGTGCTTCTACTGCAAAGGAAATGGTCACTGGAAGTGGAACTACCCTAGATACTTGGCGGATAAGAAGGATGGCAAAGTGAACAAAGGTATATTGGATATACATGTTATTAATGTGTACTTTACTAGTGTTTATAGCAACCCCTCGGTATTTGATACTGGTTCAGTTGCTAAGAGTAATAACTCGAAACACGAGTTGCAAAATAAATAGAGACTAGTTAAGGGAGAGGTGATGATGTGTGTTGGAAGTGATTCCAAGGTTGATAAGATCACCATGGCACACTCCCTTTACCTTCGGGATTAGTGTTGAACCTAAAATAAATGTTATTTGGTGTTTGCGTTGAGCATGAATATGATTAGATCATGTTTATTGCAATACGGTTATTCATTTAAGTCAAATAATAATTGTTGTTCTATTTACATGAATAAAACCTTCTATGGTCATACACTCAATATAAATGGTTTATTGAATCTCGATTGTGGTGATACACATATTCATAATATTGAAGCCAAAAGATGCAAAGTTAATAATGATAGTGCAACTTATTTGTGGCACTGCTGTTTAAGTCATATTGGTGTAAAGCGCATGAAGAAACTCCATGCTGATGGGATTTTGGAATCACTTGATTATGAATCACTTGATGCTTGCGAACCATGCCTCATGGGCAAGATGACTAAGACTCTGTTCTCCGGAACAATGGAGCGAGCAACTGACTTATTGGAAATAATGCATACTTATGTATACGGTTCGATGAGTGTTGAGGCTCACGGCGGGTACCGTTATTTTCTGACCTTCACAGATGATTTGAGCATATATGGGCATATCTACTTGATGAAACATAAGTCTGAAACATTTGAAAAGTTCAAAGAATTTTAGACTGAAGTGGAAAATCATCGTAACAAGAAAATAAACTTTTTACGATCGGATCGCGGAGACGAATATTTGAGTTGCGAGTTTGGTCTTCATTTGAAACAATGTGGAATAGTTTCGCAACTCACGCCACCTGGAACACCACAGCGTAATGGTGTGTCTAAATGTCATAACCATACTTTATTAGATATGGTGTTATCTATGATGTCTCTTATCGATTTACCATTATCGTTTTGGGGTTATGCATTAGAGATAGTTGCATTCACGTTAAATAGGGCACCATCTAAATCCATTGAGACGACACCATATGAACTGTGGTTTGGCAAGAAACCCAAGTTGTCGCTTCTTATAGTTTGGGGTTGTGATGCTTATGTGAAAAAGCTTCAACCTGATAAGCTCGAACCCAAATCGGAGAAATGTGTCTTCATAGGATACCCAAAGGAAACTGTTGGGTACACCTTCTATCACAGATCCGAAGGCAAGATATTTGTTGCTAAGAATGGATCCTTTCTAGAGAAGGAGTTTCTCTCAAAAGAAGTGAGTGGGAGGAAAGTAGAAATTCGTGAGGTAACTGTACCTGCTCCCTTATTGGAAAGTAGTTTATCACAGAAATCAGTTCATGTGATTCCTACACCAATTAGTGAGGAAGCTAATGATAATGATCATGAAACTTTTGATCAACTTACTACCGATCCTCGTAGGGCAACCAGAGTAAGATCCACACCAAAGTGGTACAGTAATCCTGTTCTAGAAGTCATGTTACTTGACTATGACGGACCTACGGACTATGAGGAAGCGATGATGAGCCCAGATTCCGCGAAATGGCTTGAGGCCATGAAATCTGAGATAGGATCCATGTATGAGAACAAAGTGTGGACTTTGGTGGACTTGCCCGATGATCAGCAAGCCATTAAGAATAAATGGATCTTCAAGAGAAAGACGGATAGTGATGGTAGTGTTACTATCTACAAAGCTCGACTTGTCGAAAAAGGTTTTTGACAAGTTCAAGGTGTTGACTACGATGAGATTTTCTCACTCGTATCAATGCTTAAGTCTGTCCAAATCATGTTAGCAATTGTCGCATTTTATGAAATCTGGCAAAATGGATATCAAAACTGCATTCCTTAATGGATTTATTAAAGAAGAATTTTATATGATGCAACCAGAAGGTTTTGTCAATCCTAAAGTTCCTAACAAAATATGCAAGCTCTAGCGATCCATCTATGGACTGATGCAAGCATCTCAGAGTTGGAATATATGCTTTGATGAGTTGATCAAAGCATATAGTTTTATACAGACTTGCGGTGAAGCCTGTATTTACAAGAAAGTGAGTGGGAGCACTACAGCTTTTCTGATAAGTATATGTGAATGACATATTGTTGATCGGAGATTGTGTAGAATTTTCTGGAAAGCATAAAGGAGTGTTTGAAAGGAGTTTTTCAAAGAAAGACCTAGGTGAAGCTGCTTACATATTGAGCATGAAGATCTATAGAGATAGATCAAGACGCTTGATAAGTTTTTTCAATGAGTACATACCTTGAAAAGTTTTTGAAGTAGTTCAAAATGGAATAGTCAAAGAAGGAGTTCTTGCCTGTGTTGCAAGGTGTGAAGTTGAGTAAGACTCAAAGCCTGACCACGGCAGAAGATAGAGAGAGAATGAAAGACATTCCCTATGCCTCGGCCATAAGTTCTATAAAGTATGCCATGCTGTGTACCAGACCTATTGTATACCCTGCCCTGACTTTGGCAAGGGAGTACTGTCACATCCTAGTTAGCCATGCATTAGAGTGTTGCATCATGTTTACTCTTTCATCAGAAACCTGAAATGGGGATGACAGAACCCCCAGTCCCCTCTGAAACCAATTAGGGTTTACTAAAAACTTTTTCAATGAACCTGAAATGCCCTTCTAAAATGCCCATCATTTTTGTCTTGGTCCAGAACCTCTGCCAAAAGTGATGCACATTTTCCTAGGCCATCTTAGGGTTTGTGAATTAAATCATAAATATTTGAATTTGGGTATTTAGAATTATATAAAATATTTAAATGCTCAAATATCCCCAAACTAAAATGTTTCATGTTGGAAATAATCCAACTATGGACCAGGAGTAGTTTGGAGATTTTAGGAGTAGCCTAAGTATTTTATTTAATTCAACAAAGTTGCAGAAGTATTAAAAAAACAGAAAACAGAAAGAAATGGGAAAAGGCTTACCTGTCGCCCAGCACCGGCCCACCTGCCGGCCCAGCCCAGCACCGCGCCAGCGAGCTGCTTGCCGGCCAGGCAGGCAGGCAGGTGCTCGACGGCGAGCACCGCATGGGTGCCACGCACCTGCTCGCCGCCTCGCCGCCTCCCTCGCCCGGCTAACGCCGTGAATCGGCCTCCCTCTCTCCCCCGAACCTCCCAGACACCCCCTCTCCCCTCCAGCTCCTCCCCTTCGCTCTCCCACGCCATGGCCGACGCCATCGCCGCCACCCCCTCGTCGTAGCCACGCCCTCCGTCAACCTCACGCCGTGCCGCCGTGTCCAGGAGCTCCGCCGCCGTCCACTTCATCGAGCTAGCCGAGCCCCGTGTGCTCGTGCGGCCCGAGACCACCGCACCGACCTCGCCCGAGCTCGCCGTCGCCGGAGATCCCCTTCAACGCCGTCGCCGCCTCAGCTCGTCCCCGACCCCGCCGGTGGCCTCTACGGGAGCGCTGTGAGCCTAGCTACCCCTCCGACCCTCCCTCTCTTTTTCCCGAGCCGTGTAGCCACCGCACGAAGATCACACGCACGCACCGCCGCGAATCTCGTCGCCGACGTGCTCCCGGCCATCCTCCGGCCAACCCGCGGTGTCCAACGCACTCACCACGCTGCGTTAGGCCCAACCGTGCACGTCTCGCACCTCCCCGCACACCCTAGCGTCAAGTTCGTCTTCGGCCGAACCCCGGTGGCCGCCAAAGTCGTCGCCGGCACCAACTCCGGCCACCCCGACCCCAACGGACTCCACCAAGAGCTGCGGCTCGACCTCAGCTCCTCTCCGGTGCCCTCCACGGCTCGTTTGGATGCCGGAACGGCAAAACTCACTTCCGCCGCCGCGTCGGGCTCGCCGGCGGCTAAACGCCGGTGCAGCCGACCCGGGTTTGACCATGGGTGGGCCCTGGTTGACTTCCCTGAGTCAATGACAGGTGGGGCCCAGCCCTGTTAATTAAACAGGTTTAGTTTTAATCAAACTTTAATTAATTTAATCACCCTGACATGCGGGACCCACTGTCAGGTTTGACCCTGACGTGTTCGTTGACCTGCTAACGTCACACTGACGTCAGGCTGATGCAATAATTGATTTTCTGGAATTATTCTATTATAGGAAATTCCAGAATATAATTTAAACTTCAAAAATTCATAACTTTTATTCTGTAACTCCAAATCAGACAAATTATATATGAAAAATGATCAGAAAAATCCAATCTATCCATCTATACTATTTTCATGCATGACTAAACAAGTTAACTTGATGTTTAATGCAGAACAAGGAAAAACACTTTAAAGGGCCATGTTTGAGTTTGAAATTTGAATCTTTGATTCAAATGGGTTCAAACCCTTCTGGTCTTAGTTGCATTAGCCCAACACACTCATATTGCTATGTTTCATGCATGCATCATATTGTTGCACATTGTTTGGTAATGGTTGTATATCGGTGTTCTTGCGGCAGGATCTGCCCCCGAGGAGTACCGTGATTACCCTAACGAAGAACCGTATCAGTGCATCGAACCATCAGGCAAGCAACCAACCATTTGATCATATCGATACAATCCCATGTTCTCGCTCCTGCTCTCTTTTACTGCATTAAGACAACGCGTTTCAAACTGCTGTGTGCTACGGTAGTTGAACCCACTTCCTCTGCATGACCTGTCATTGCCACAGTAACTAGATGAAACCCACTAGCATGTGTAGGAGTTGATTGAGCCATATGTATGTGTTGTTCCTACCTTGCTATGCCTGCTATGCTTAGAGTCGTGTCAGGTCTGGTTCATCTGGGTGATGGGCTGGAGTGAAATGATTATGTCGGTAATGGGAGTGGTGTGGTGAACACGATTTGGTAAAGGTATCGATGAGAGGCCATGTAGGAGTACATGGTGGGTTGTTTCATTGAAGCCGACCTTAAGCACTGAGATCTGTATGTGTGATTTAAGATTCAGCTACTACCATGCATTGGGCCCGAAACCAATGGACCCTCTCGACTTCTTATTCACACTAGTTCTCTGTCCAGGAGTTGCAAGTAGTTTCTGGTGTTTGTAGTATACTGGAGGCCGTGGACAGCGCTGACCGTAGGGGTGGGCTGTGATGCGGTAGGTACGTGGCACGGTGTACCGAATACCCGTTAGGTATCTCGAGAACCCTGTTCACATCGTTTGGGGCTGTGAGCGATACCTCGGCCGGATCTCCTCATGGATGGAACCCGAATAGGCGATAAACCTGGACTAGAGACTTAGGTGATTAGGTAGGTCGTGGCCGACACCCACGTTGGGCTTCCGCTTGAAGGTTGCCGAGTACATGTCGTGTAAACGACGGTAAGAGGTGAGAGCGTGTATGAAGAAGTACACCCCTGCAGGGTTAACATGATCTATTCGAATAGCCGCGTCCGCGGTAAAGGACTACTTGGTTGCCTATACAGTTCATAGACAAGTAAATGGAAACTGCTAAAAGCCTCAAGATAAGTGTGAGTGCCGAGGATGGCTCTTCCGTAGGAAGACGGAGGTGGATCCTCGGTAGTGTATTGAAGTGGTGATTAGTGGACTCGTGTGTGCAAAACCATTTCAATTTGGAGTCTCGTAGGTTAGCCTAGCCAAGAGTCAAAGCTGGCTTGCTGCAATAACTCCACCAACCCTTCTTGACAATATGCATGTATGTAGGATCTGATGTAAGTCTTGCTGAGTACCTTTGTACTCATGCTGCTATAATTTATATTTTTACAGAAGACGCTGCAACCCCTTCTGATGGGTTCTACGTAGACGTTGACATCAATGAGTAGGCTAAGACCCAGGTGGTGATCCTGAGCTTGTGAAGGACCACGTAGTATATCTAGGCTTTCCAAGCCTCTTTTATTTTACTAGTTGTCTGTACTCAGACAAGTTACTTCCGCTGCTGGTTTGTATGACTGTATGACTTGAATGCTGGGTCGTGTGACCCGTACCTTTGTGTATGTTATGTAGGGCTCTCTGAGCCTTAAATAAAGTACTTGTGTCATAGAGTCATGTTGTGATGCTTCGTTGTATTTGCACATATCGAGCATATTGTGTGTATGATTGAAATGCTTGGTATGTGTGGGATCTGACTATCTAGTTGTTTATCTTTAGTAGCCTCTCTTACCGGGAAATGACTCCTAGTGTTACCGCTGAGCCATGGTAGCTTGCTACTGCTCTGGAACACTTAGGCTGGCCGGCATGTGTCCTTCCTCGTTCCAGTGTCTGTCCCTTCGGGGAAATGTCACGCATTGAGTACCGGAGTCCTGTTAGCCCGCTACAGCCCGGTTTACCGGAGTCCTGCTAGCCCAGTGCTACAGCCCGGACCCACTTGCTATTGACCGACACGTTCGAGGCTGGGTCATGAATGCCTGTCCCTGTAAGTCTGTGCCACTTTGGGTTTACGACTAGTCATGTCAGCCCGGGCTCCTTATCATATGGATGCTAGCGACACTATCATATACGTGAGCCAAAAGGCGCAAACGGTCCCGGGCAAAGGTAAGGCGACACCCGTGGGGATATCGTGCGTGAGGCCGCAAAGTGATATGAGGTGCTACAGGCTAGATCGATGTGACATCGAGTCAGGGTCCTGACAGCGTTGGCATTAGAGCCGGACTGCCTGTAGGTTCTCCAAGCCAAACTGGTCGATGTTGAGTCTAGAAATTCTTTAGTTATATGTAGGGGGATTGTTTGTGGGTTGGAACGTAAGGCTCTTTTTACTCCTTTATCCTATGACATTCTGATCTGAGTCAGTCTATTCTTCCACCGGGGGTTAAGGAATTAGGATCTATTCTCTCTATCAGGATCACGTGTTACTAATCAGTAGTACCTTATAAGTTTGATGGATACAAGCCTAGTTCAATTCTACTACCACATTATGTTGCTAGGATGGACTCAGAACTGGATATGATGATGTTGAGTGTGTATGTAATCCCTTGTCAAATGTCTCAAAATCCTTCTTGAGCATTTACAGCTGTTATGCTGCCAAAATTTTGCTAGAAATTCTAATGACTTTGCATTATGATTGTGCTTTCAGATGGCCACTCGCGAACTCAATCAAGTGGTTCGCCTGACTCGATGCCTAGATGTACCCGGCCATACTACCATGTTGGTCAGGGTAATGACTGAGGCTGGATACCATTGGTATCCTGAGTACACGGTCGAAGAGCAATTCCGAGACTTTAATCAAAGCCAGTATCTCTGCACTGTCTGGATATTTCCATCTTATCCTGGGTCCACCGAGACCCTTCACTGCTCCTATGGACTCGGGGTTACTATTGAGATGGCTGTGCAGGACGCCGCCTACTCTATGATGACCATAATGCGAGTCAGATCTGGTCTATTTCGGGACTCTGATTTCCGGTATATGCCAGGATCACTTCCGGGAGCACAAGGGTATCTCCAGGCTATCTATGCTGACCCCACTCAGGAGGATTCACGGACTCGCACCACTGCTGAGATGCTCGAGGATAAGGACCATGAAAATCGGGCCTTGAGGTTAGAGCTCTTCAATACCCGTGCTGACCACTGGGCCACATTGACTCGGTTTGCACCGGCGGTGCAAGCTGGATATTCGGATATGCGCGATCTCTATCCTGTGAGATCTGCTTTGCCAGACGTGATGGGTTGGCGTGATGTAGGAGGCATCACCCCACCTCGCGGTCCCCGCAGGCCACCGTCTGTTGGTCCAAGACCTCATCCTAGCCCCTATGGTCCACAAGCTCCGCGAGATCGTCTGTTTCCGGATGATCATGTTGAGCTTCCAGGCTATGGAGGTGACTTCTACGAGGACTACTACGGATTGGTCTGAGTTAGTGGTAGTATCACTAGTCCGCACTAGCTGTGTCGTCTATCGTTCCGCGTGACTCGTGGGATATAACCTAGTTTGTACCCTTTCTGGAGGTGTAGAAAAATAATGTATAGGAGCTTGGGATGCCTCTGATGAGATGTAATCCTCTTTTCACCGTAATAGTACTTTGTTTGGTCTTGTACTAAACCCTGTATGGTGTGTATGACGATGGAATAAAGAAGCAGTTTCTATATCTACCATGTCATACGGATGATCATCTTGCATTTCGAGTTATTCCTTACATTTTGTATCCTATGTCGGAATTTTATCATTCTGACTAAATCATTGTCTTGTTTACCTAGGATGGTCAACACGCGCACTAACCCTGCTCCTCAAGAGCAGGCCGAAGGCAGTGAAGTCAGGGATGCAAATCTGCCTCATCCTCCTTCCCTAGCCGAGGTTATGATGGAAGCTGAGAGAAACAAGCGGGAGACCAACCGTTTGTTGGAGCGTATTGAACAGAACACAGCACACCATCAGAGGACTAACATGGTGTCACTCAGTGATTTTATCAAATTACATCCACCCACGTTCCACCACTCCGTCGAGCCTCTCGACGCTGATGACTGGCTTCGCAGTATCTCTCACAAGCTGCGTTCTGCGCTAGTAGCTGAGGCTGACAAGGTCACCTTTGCTGCATATCATCTTGAAGGCCCCGCCAGTCTATGGTGGGAGAATTATGGAGCTATGCGCCCAGCGGGCCATGTCACTACTTGGGCTGAATTCAGTGAGGCTTTCCGTGAACATCACATTCCGGAGGGTCTCATGGACCGTAAACGGGAGGAATTTTGCAATTTCACCCAAGGCCGACTCTCTGTGGATGCTTACAGCAGGGAGTTTGGTAACCTCGCATGATATGCAACTGAGGAAGTTTCTACTGATGCTAAGAAGCAAGCAAGGTTCCATAAGGGACTTAGTCCTGAGCTTCGCCGCGACCTCCGTTTGCATGAGTGCACATCTTTTCAGAAGCTTGTTAACAAGGCCATCAGTGCTGAGACTGGTCAGACTAATTATGACGCAACACGCAAGCATGGCCGTGACTTGGGTTCCTCATCCGGTGCTGGTCCTCAGAAGCGCCGCGTGTGGGTGCCCAACACCGCCCTGCCACCCAGGTTCACACCGAGGCCATCTTTCCAGGCGCCTCGCCCCGTTCAACAGTCTGCACCAGCCAAGCCCTATGGGGGTCCAACCAACAATGCTCCTCCACGTACCAGTTCCGTGACTTGTTTCAAGTGTGGGGAATCCGGCCACTATATGCGTGAGTGTCCCCAGACCAACCCCAACCAATCTGCTAAAGCTGTTGGCCGTGGCAAGCCGACAGGGAAAGTGTTCCACGCCAAGCCGGCCACCACTACACGTGGCCATGTCAACCGCATCTCTGCCGAAGAAGCTCAAGAGGATCCCAACGTCGTTCTTGGTACGCTTCTTGTTAATTGCCACCTGGCATCTGTTCTTTTCGATACAGGAGCCTCTCATTCTTTTATATCCGAAAATTATGCTCATTTGCATAACATCGCATTCGGTGATATGCCAACCTCTATGGTAATTCAAACTCCGGGATCCAAATGGCAAACCTCTAGAGTAAGCCATGGAAATGAAATCCAAGTCGACATACTAGTTTTCCTCGCATCTTTGATAGCTCTCAAATTTTCAGATATTAATATCATTTTGGGTATGGACTGGATGTCAGCTCATCATGCCAAAATTGATTGCTTCACTAGGACTGTTCAACTCACTCATCCTTCGGGGAAGATAGTCAATGTCTTGACCCGATTAGCCAAGCGACAATTATATTCTTTTAACGCCAGTCATTTGCCAGACTTTGAGGACATTCCGGTAGTCCGTGACTTCCCGGATGTCTTCCCAGAGGAATTGCCAGGTGTTCCACCTGACAGGGATGTTGAGTTCGTAATAGACCTCATTCCAGGAACCGTTTCGATTGCTAGAAGACCCTATAAGATGGCACCACTAGAACTAGCCGAGCTTAAGAAACAACTCGATGAGTCCTTGAAAAAGGGTTTCATCCGACCTAGTTCATCTCCGTGGGCTTGCCCCGTCCTCTTCGTCAAGAAGAAGGATGGTACGGACCGGATGGTTGTAGATTATCGACCTGTCAATTTGGTCACAATCAAGAACAAATATCCGCTCCCTAGGATCAACGACCTGTATGATCAGCTCGCTGGATCCTCAGGCTTCTCCAAGATGGATCTGAGGTTGGGCTACCATCAAATCAAAATCAGAAACGGGGACATTTCTAAAACGGCCTTTGTTACTCGTTATGGCCAATACGAGTACACCGTCATGTCCTTCGGTTTAACCAACGCTCCAGCCACTTTTTCTCGGTTAATGAACTCAATCTTCATGGAGTATTTGGATAAATTCGTCGTAGTTTATCTCGATGATATACTCATCTACTCCAAGAACGAGGAAGAACATGTCGAACATCTAAGGCTAGTGTTGAAGAAACTTCGAGAGCATCGTCTTTATGCCAAATTCTCTAAATGTGAATTTTGGTTGTCAGAAGTGACCTATCTGGGTCATGTAATATCTGGTACAGGTATTGCTGTTAACCCTGAGCGAGTTCAAGCCGTCCTTAATTGGACTCCACCTGAATCGGTCAAGCAAGTTCGGAGTTTTCTGGGCTTAGCGAGCTATTGTCGTTGCTTTGTCGAAAACTTCTCCAAAGTTGCCAAACCTCTAACCGAACTCCTCAAGAAAGATAAGAAGTTTGAATGGACTCCACAATGTGAGCACAGCTTTCAGGAACTGAAAAGACGCCTGACTTCTGCTCCCGTTCTGGTACCGCCAGACTTCTCTAAGGACTTTGTTATCTACTGTGACGCCTCGCGACAAGGACTAGGTTGCATTCTCATGCAAGATCGACACGTAATTGCCTACGCTTCACGGCAATTGCACCCACATGAGGAGAGTTATCCTACGCATGATCTAGATCTTGCAGCCGTAGTCTATGCACTTAAGACCTGGCGACATACCTCCTCGGTAACCGTTGCGAAATATTCACTGATCACCAAAGTCTGAAGTACATTTTCACCCAACCGGATTTGAATCTCAGGCAAAGACGTTGGGTTGAGTTGATCACAGATTTCGACTTAGGAATAACTTACACCCCAGGGAAAGCCAACGTCATGGCTGATGCGCTAAGTCGTAAATCTTATTGTAACAACCTAATGCTACAACAAAGTCAACCGCTTCTCCATGAGGAATTTCGGAAGCTTAACCTTCACATTGTTCCTCAAGGTTTTCTCTCCACCTTGGTGGCGAAACCTACCCTTACGGATCAGATCATCAAAGCACAGAAGGTAGATCCGGGAATTTCCCGCATCAAGAGAAACATCAAGAAAGGAATTGCGAATTGTTTCTCTATTACTGATCAGGGGGTCGTATACTTCGGGAATCGACTAGTGGTTCCCAGGGTGCGAAACCTGAGGCGATTGATCCTTAAGGAGGCTCATGAATCTCCTCTCACCATTCATCCCGGTAGTACTAAGATGCATCAGGACCTACGCCGGAGATTCTGGTGGACTAGGATGAAGAGAGAAATTGCTCAGTATATTGCTAATTGCGATGTCTGTCGTCGAGTAAAAGCAGAGCATCAACGGCCTGCTGGCACCCTTCAACCCTTAGCTATTCCTGAATGGAAATGGGATAAAATTGGTATGGATTTCATTACCGGTTTTCCCAGGACCAAGAGAGGGAATAATGCTATCTTCGTCGTTGTCGATCGTCTTTCCAAAGTAGCCCATTTCCTACCTGTTCGTGAGAGTATAACCGCTAGTCAATTGGTAGACTTATACATCTCCCGGATAGTGTCTCTCCATGGTGTTCCTTTGGAAATTAATTCGGATCGAGGAAGTCTTTTCACCTCTCGATTTTGGGAAAGTTTCCAAAATGCTATGGGAACCCGTCTCTCCTTTAGCACCGCTTTCCACCCTCAGTCGAGTGGTCAAGTGGAACGCGTCAACCAGATTCTAGAAGACATTCTTCGAGCCTCTGTTATCTCATTCGGAATGGATTGGGAGAAGTGCCTTCTATTTGTCGAATTCACTTACAACAACAGCTATCAATCTAGCTTGGGTAAAGCCCCTTTTGAAGTTCTCTATGGACGACGGTGTCGAACACCCCTTAACTGGTCAGAGACCGGGGAAAGACAATTCTTTGGCCCGGATATGATTCAGGAAGCAGAAGAGAAAGTTCGCATTGTTCGTGAGAAGTTGAAAACAGCCCAATCCCGTTAGAAGAGTCAATATGACCGAAAACATAAGGCTATGACTTTCGAGATTGACGAGAAGGCTTACCTTCGGGTTACCCCTTTGAAGGGAACCCATCGTTTCGGTATCAAAGGCAAATTGGCTCCTCGTTACATTGGACCTTTTCGCATTCTTGCCAAACGAGGAGAAGTTGCCTACCAGTTGGAACTACCTCCGCACCTCTCTAGAGTCCACGATGTCTTCCACGTTTCTCAACTCAGGCGTTGCTTCTCGGATCCTATCCGTGGAGTGGACCACGAAACGCTTGATCTCCAAGATAATCTTACATATCGAGAGTACCCCATTCGTATCCTTGATCAGGCCGAGCGTACCACTCGACGTCATAATATCAAGTTTCTCAAAGTTCAATGGTCGCACCATTCTGAGGATGAAGCAACTTGGGAAAGGGAGGATCGTCTTCGACTTGAGTATCCCGCCTTCTTTCCGGAAGAACCCAAATCTCGGGACGAGATTCTTTTGAGTGGGGGTGAGTTGTCACATCCTAGTTAGCCATGCATTAGAGTGTTGCATCATGTTTACTCTTTCATCAGAAACCTGAAATGGGGATGACAGAACCCCCAGTCCCCTCTGAAACCAATTAGGGTTTACTAAAAACTTTTTCAATGAACCTGAAATGCCCTTCTAAAATGCCCATCATTTTTGTCTTGGTCCAGAACCTCTGCCAAAAGTGATGCACATTTTCCTAGGCCATCTTAGGGTTTGTGAATTAAATCATAAATATTTGAATTTGGGCATTTAGAATTATATAAAATATTTAAATGCTCAAATATCCCCAAACTAAAATGTTTCATGTTGGAAATAATCCAACTATGGACCAGGAGTAGTTTGGAGATTTTAGGAGTAGCCTAAGTATTTTATTTAATTCAACAAAGTTGCAGAAGTATTAAAAAA
>NC_057801.1:258986678-258996543 GCF_018294505.1 Triticum aestivum | reverse complement strand
TCTCTCCCCCGAACCTCCCAGACACCCCCTCTCCCCTCCAGCTCCTCCCCTTCGCTCTCCCACGCCATGGCCGACGCCATCGCCGCCACCCCCTCGCCGTAGCCACGCCCTCCGTCAACCTCACGCCGTGCCGCCGTGTCCAGGAGCTCCGCCGCCGTCCACTTCATCGAGCTAGCCGAGCCCCGTGTGCTCGTGCGGCCCGAGACCACCGCACCGACCTCGCCCGAGCTCGCCGTCGCCGGTGATCCCCTTCAACGCCGTCGCCGCCTCAGCTCGTCCCCGACCCCGCCGGTGGCCTCTACGGGAGCGTTGTGAGCCTAGCTACCCCTCCGACCCTCCCTCTCTTTTTCCCGAGCCGTGTAGCCACCGCACGAAGATCACACGCACGCACCGCCGCGGATCTCGTTGCCGACGTGCTCCCGGCCATCCTCCGGCCAACCCGCGGTGTCCAACGCACTCACCACGCTGCGTTAGGCCCAACCGTGCACGTCTCGCACCTCCCCGCACACCCTAGCGTCAAGTTCGTCTTCGGCCGAACCCCGGTGGCCGCCAAAGTCGTCGCCGGTGCCAACTCCGGCCACCCCGACCCCAACGGACTCCACCAAGAGCTGCGGCTCGACCTCAGCTCCTCTCCGGTGCCCTCCGCGGCTCGTTTGGATGCCGGAACGGCAAAAATCACTTCCGCCGCCGCGTCGGGCTCGCCGGCGGCTAAACGCCGGTGCAGCCGACCCGGGTTTGACCACGGGTGGGCCCTGGTTGACTTCCCTGAGTCAATGACAGGTGGGGCCCAGCCCTGTTAATTAAACAGGTTTAGTTTTAATCAAACTTTAATTAATTTAATCACCCTGACATGCGGGACCCACTGTCAGGTTTGACCCTGACGTGTTCCGTTGACCTGCTAACGTCACACTGACGTCAGGCTGACGCAATAATTGATTTTCTGGAATTATTCTATTATAGGAAATTCCAGAATATAATTTAAACTTCAAAAATTCATAACTTTTATTCTGTAACTCCAAATCAGACAAATTATATATGAAAAATGATCAGAAAAATCCAATCTATCCATCTGTATTATTTTCATGCATGACTAAACAAGTTAACTTGATGTTTAATGCAGAACAAGGAAAAACACTTTAAAGGGCCATGTTTGAGTTTGAAATTTGAATCTTTGATTCAAATGGGTTCAAACCCTTCTGGTCTTAGTTGCATTAGCACAACACACTCATATTGCTATGTTTCATGCATGCATCATATTGTTGCACATTGTTTGGTAATGGTTGTATATCGGTGTTCTTGCGGCAGGATCTGCCCCCGAGGAGTACCGTGATTACCCTAACGAAGAACCGTATCAGTGCATCGAACCATCAGGCAAGCAACCAACCATTCGATCATATCGATACAATCCCATGTTCTCGCTCCTGCTCTCTTTTACTGCATTAAGACAATGCGTTTCAAACTGCTGTGTGCTACGGTAGTTGAACCCACTTCCTCTGCATGACCTGTCATTGCCACAGTAACTAGATGAAACCCACTAGCATGTGTAGGAGTTGATTGAGCCATATGTATGTGTTGTTCCTACCTTGCTATGCCTGCTATGCTTAGAGTCGTGTCAGGTCTGGTTCATCTGGGTGATGGGCTGGAGTGAAATGATTATGTCGGTAATGGGAGTGGTGTGGTGAACACGATTTGGTAAAGGTATCGATGAGAGGCCATGTAGGAGTACATGGTGGGTTGTTTCATTGAAGCCGACCTTAAGCACTGAGATCTGTATGTGTGATTTAAGATTCAGCTACTACCATGCATTGGGCCCGAAACCAATGGACCCTCTCGACTTCTTATTCACACTAGTTCTCTGTCCAGGAGTTGCAAGTAGTTTCTGGTGTTTGTAGTATACTGGAGGCCGTGGACAGCGCTGACCGTAGGGGTGGGCTGTGATGCGGTAGGTACGTGGCACGGTGTACCGAATACCCGTTAGGTATCTCGAGAACCCTGTTCACATCGTTTGGGGCTGTGAGCGATACCTCGGCCGGATCTCCTCATGGATGGAACCCGAATAGGCGATAAACCTGGACTAGAGACTTAGGTGATTAGGTAGGTCGTGGCCGACACCCACGTTGGGCTTCCGCTTGAAGGTTGCCGAGTACATGTCGTGTAAACGACGGTAAGAGGTGAGAGCGTGTATGAAGAAGTACACCCCTGCAGGGCTAACATGATCTATTCGAATAGCCGCGTCCGCGGTAAAGGACTACTTGGTTGCCTATACAGTTCATAGACAAGTAAATGGAAACTGCTAAAAGCCTCAAGATAAGTGTGAGTGCCGAGGATGGCTCTTCCGTAGGAAGACGGAGGTGGATCCTCGGTAGTGTATTGAAGTGGTGATTAGTGGACTCGTGTGCGCAAAACCATTTCAATTTGGAGTCTCGTAGGTTAGCCTAGCCAAGAGTCAAAGCTGGCTTGCTGCAATAACTCCACCAACCCTTCTTGACAATATGCATGTATGTAGGATCTGATGTAAGTCTTGCTGAGTACCTTTGTACTCATGTTGCTATAATTTATATTTTTACAGAAGACGCTGCAACCCCTTCTGATGGGTTCTACGTAGACGTTGACATCAATGAGTAGGCTAAGACCCAGGTGGTGATCCTGAGCTTGTGAAGGACCACGTAGTATATCTAGGCTTTCCAAGCCTCTTTTATTTTACTAGTTGTCTGTACTCAGACAAGTTACTTCCGCTGCTGGTTTGTATGACTGTATGACTTGAATGCTGGGTCGTGTGACCCGTACCTTTGTGTATGTTATGTAGGGCTCTCTGAGCCTTAAATAAAGTACTTGTGTCATAGAGTCATGTTGTGATGCTTCGTTGTATTTGCACATATCGAGCATATTGTGTGTATGATTGAAATGCTTGGTATGTGTGGGATCTGACTATCTAGTTGTTTATCTTTAGTAGCCTCTCTTACCGGGAAATGACTCCTAGTGTTACCGCTGAGCCATGGTAGCTTGCTACTGCTCTGGAACACTTAGGCTAGCCGGCATGTGTCCTTCCTCGTTCCGGTGTCTGTCCCTTCGGGGAAATGTCACGCATTGAGTACCGGAGTCCTGTTAGCCCGCTACAGCCCGGTTTACCAGAGTCCTGCTAGCCCAGTGCTACAGCCCGGACCCACTTGCTGTTGAACGACACGTTCGAGGCTGGGTCATGAATGCCTGTCCCTGTAAGTGTGTGCCACTTTGGGTTTACGACTAGTCATGTCAGCCCGGGCTCCTTATCATATGGATGCTAGCGACACTATCATATACGTGAGCCAAAAGGCGCAAACGGTCCCGGGCAAAGGTAAGGCGACACCCGTGGGGATACCGTGCGTGAGGCCGCAAAGTGATATGAGGTGCTACAGGCTAGATCGATGTGACATCGAGTCAGGGTCCTGACAGCATTGGCATCAGAGCCGGACTGCCTGTAGGTTCTCCAAGCCAAACTGGTCGATGTTGAGTCTAGAAATTCTTTAGTTATATGTAGGGGGATTGTTTGTAGGTTGGAACGTAAGGCTCTTTTTACTCCTTTATCCTATGACATTCTGATCTGAGTCAGTCTATTCTTCCACCGGGGGTTAAGGAATTAGGATCTATTCTCTCTATCAGGATCACGTGTTACTAATCAGTAGTACCTTATAAGTTTGATGGATATAAGCCTAGTTCAATTCTACTACCACATTATGTTGCTAGGATGGACTCAGAACTGGATATGATGATGTTGAGTGTGTATGTAATCCCTTGTCAAATGTCTCAAAATCCTTCTTGAGCATTTACAGCTGTTATGCTGCCAAAATTTTGCTAGAAATTCTAATGCCTTTGCATTATGATTGTGCTTTCAGATGGCCACTCGCGACCTCAATCAAGTGGTTCGCCTGACTCGATGCCTAGATGTACCCGGCCATACTGCCATGTTGGTCAGGGTAATGACTGAGGCTGGATACCGTTGGTATCCTGAGTACACAGTCGAAGAGCAATTCCGAGACTTTAATCAAAGCCAGTATCTCTGCACTGTCAGGATATTTCCATCTTATCCTGGGTCCACCGAGACCCTTCACTGCTCCTATGGACTCGGGGTTACTATTGAGATGGCTGTGCAGGACGCCGCCTACTCTATGATGACCATAATGCGAGTCAGATCTGGTCTATTTCGGGACTCTGATTTCCGGTATATGCCAGGATCACTTCCGGGAGCACAAGGGTATCTCCAGGCTATCTATGCTGACCCCACTCAGGAGGATTCACGGACTCGCACCACTGCTGAGATGCTCGAGGATAAGGACCGTGAAAATCGGGCCTTGAGGTTAGAGCTCTTCAATACCCGTGCTGACCACTGGGCCACATTGACTCGGTTTGCACCGGCGGTGCAAGCTGGATATTCGGATATGCGCGATCTCTATCCTGTGAGATCTGCTTTGCCAGACGTGATGGGTTGGCGTGATGTAGGAGGCATCACCCCACCTCGCGGTCCCCGCAGGCCACCGTCTGTTGGTCCAAGACCTCATCCTAGCCCCTATGGTCCACAAGCTCCGCGAGATCGTCTGTTTCGGGATGATCATGTTGAGCTTCCAGGCTATGGAGGTGACTTCTACGAGGACTACTACGGATCGGTCTGAGTTAGTGGTAGTATCACTAGTCCGCACTAGCTGTGTCGTCTATCGTTCCGTGTGACTCGTGGGATATAACCTAGTTTGTACCCTTTCCGGAGGTGTAGAAAAATAATGTATAGGAGCTTGGGATGCCTCCGATGAGATGTAATCCTCTTTTCACCGTAATAGTACTTTGTTTGGTCTTGTACTAAACCCTGTATGGTGTGTATGACGATGGAATAAAGAAGCAGTTTCTATATCTACCATGTCATACGGATGATCATCTTGCATTTCGAGTTATTCCTTACATTTTGTATCCTATGTCGGAATTTTATCATTCTGACTAAATCATTGTCTTGTTTACCTAGGATGGTCAACACGCGCACTAACCCTGCTCCTCAAGAGCAGGCCGAAGGCAGTGAAGTCAGGGATGCAAATCTGCCTCATCCTCCTTCCCTAGCCGAGGTTATGATGGAAGCTGAGAGAAACAAGCGGGAGACCAACCGTTTGTTGGAGCGTATTGAACAGAACACAGCACACCATCAGAGGACTAACATGGTGTCACTCAGTGATTTTATCAAATTACATCCACCCACGTTCCACCACTCCGTCGAGCCTCTCGACGCTGATGACTGGCTTCGCAGTATCTCTCACAAGCTGCGTTCTGCGCTAGTAGCTGAGGCTGACAAGGTCACCTTTGCTGCATATCATCTTGAAGGCCCCGCCAGTCTATGGTGGGAGAATTATGGAGCTATGCGCCCAGCGGGCCATGTCACTACTTGGGCTGAATTCAGTGAGGCTTTCCGTGAACATCACATTCCGGAGGGTCTCATGGACCGTAAACGGGAGGAATTTTGCAATTTCACCCAAGGCCGACTCTCTGTGGATGCTTACAGCAGGGAGTTTGGTAACCTCGCACGATATGCAACTGAGGAAGTTTCTACTGATGCTAAGAAGCAAGCAAGGTTCCGTAAGGGACTTAGTCCTGAGCTTCGCCGCGACCTCCGTTTGCATGAGTGCACATCTTTTCAGAAGCTTGTTAACAAGGCCATCAGTGCTGAGACTGGTCAGACGGATTATGACGCAACACGCAAGCATGGCCGTGACTTGGGTTCCTCATCCGGTGCTGGTCCTCAGAAGCGCCGCGTGTGGGTGCCCAACACCGCCCTGCCACCCAGGTTCACACCGAGGCCATCTTTCCAGGCGCCTCGCCCCGTTCAACAGTCTGCACCAGCCAAGCCCTATGGGGGTCCAACCAACAATGCTCCTCCACGTACCAGTTCCGTGACTTGTTTCAAGTGTGGGGAATCCGTCCACTATATGCGTGAGTGTCCCCAGACCAACCCCAACCAATCTGCTAAAGCTGTTGGCCGTGGCAAGCCGACAGGGAAAGTGTTCCACGCCAAGCCGGCCACCGCTACATGTGGCCATGTCAACCGCATCTCTGCCGAAGAAGCTCAAGAGGATCCCAACGTCGTTCTTGGTACGCTTCTTGTTAATTGCCACCCGGCATCTATTCTTTTCGATACAGGAGCCTCTCATTCTTTTATATCCGAAAATTATGCTCATTTGCATAACATCGCATTCGGTGATATGCCAACCTCTATGGTAATTCAAACTCCGGGATCCAAATGGCAAACCTCTAGAGTAAGCCATGGAAATGAAATCCAAGTCGACAGACTAGTTTTCCTCGCATCTTTGATAGCTCTCAAATTTTCAGATATTAATATCATTTTGGGTATGGACTGGATGTCAGCTCATCATGCCAAAATTGATTGCTTCACTAGGACTGTTCAACTCACTCATCCTTCGGGGAAGATAGTCAATGTCTTGACCCGATTAGCCAAGCGACAATTATATTCTTTTAACGCCAGTCATTTGCCAGACTTTGAGGACGTTCCGGTAGTCCGTGACTTCCCGGATGTCTTCCCAGAGGAATTGCCAGGTGTTCCACCTGACAGGGATGTTGAGTTCGTAATAGACCTCATTCCAGGAACCGTCTGATTGCTAGAAGACCCTATAAGATGGCACCACTAGAACTAGCCGAGCTTAAGAAACAACTCGATGAGTCCTTGAAAAAGGGTTTCATCCGACCTAGTTCATCTCCGTGGGCTTGCCCCGTCCTCTTCGTCAAGAAGAAGGATGGTACGGACCGGATGGTTGTAGATTATCGACCTGTCAATTTGGTCACAATCAAGAACAAATATCCGCTCCCTAGGATCAACGACCTGTATGATCAGCTCGCTGGATCCTCAGTCTTCTCCAAGATGGATCTGAGGTTGGGCTACCATCAAATCAAAATCAGAAACGGGGACATTTCTAAAACGGCCTTTGTTACTCGTTATGGCCAATACGAGTACACCGTCATGTCCTTCGGTTTAACCAATGCTCCAGCCACTTTTTCTCGGTTAATGAACTCAATCTTCATGGAGTATTTGGATAAATTCGTCGTAGTTTATCTCGATGATATACTCATCTACTCCAAGAACGAGGAAGAACATGCCGAACATCTAAGGCTAGTGTTGAAGAAACTTCGAGAGCATCGTCTTTATGCCAAATTCTCTAAATGTGAATTTTGGTTGTCAGAAGTGACCTATCTGGGTCATGTAATATCTGGTACAGGTATTGCTGTTAACCCTGAGCGAGTTCAAGCCGTCCTTAATTGGACTCCACCTGAATCGGTCAAGCAAGTTCGGAGTTTTCTGGGCTTAGCGAGCTATTGTCGTCGCTTTGTCGAAAACTTCTCCAAAGTTGCCAAACCTCTAACCGAACTCCTCAAGAAAGATAAGAAGTTTGAATGGAGTCCACAATGTGAGCACAGCTTTCAGGAACTGAAAAGACGCCTGACTTCTGCTCCCGTTCTGGTACCGCCAGACTTCTCTAAGGACTTTGTTATCTACTGCGACGCCTCGCGACAAGGACTAGGTTGCATTCTCATGCAAGATCGACACGTAATTGCCTACGCTTCACGGCAATTGCACCCACATGAGGAGAATTATCCTACGCATGATCTAGATCTTGCAGCCGTAGTCTATGCACTTAAGACCTGGCGACATTACCTCCTCGGTAACCGTTGCGAAATATTCACTGATCACCAAAGTCTGAAGTACATTTTCACCCAATCGGATTTGAATCTCAGGCAAAGACGTTGGGTTGAGTTGATCACAGATTTCGACTTAGGAATAACTTACACCCCAGGGAAAGTCAACGTCATGGCTGATGCGCTAAGTCATAAATCTTATTGTAACAACCTAATGCTAAAACAAAGTCAACCGCTTCTCCATGAGGAATTTCGGAAGCTTAACCTTCACATTGTTCCTCAAGGTTTTCTCTCCACCTTGGTGGCGAAACCTACCCTTACGGATCAGATCATCAAAGCACAGAAGGTAGATCCGGGAATTTCCCGCATCAAGAGAAACATCAAGAAAGGAATTGCGAATTGTTTCTCTATTACTGATCAGGGGGTCGTATACTTCGGGAATCGACTAGTGGTTCCCAAGGTGCGAAACCTGAGGTGATTGATCCTTAAGGAGGCTCATGAATCTCCTCTCACCATTCATCCCGGTAGTACTAAGATGCATCAGGACCTACGCCGGAGATTCTGGTGGACTAGGATGAAGAGAGAAATTGCTCAGTATATTGCTAATTGCGACGTCTGTCGTCGAGTAAAAGCAGAGCATCAACGGCCTGCTGGCACCCTTCAACCCTTAGCTATTCCTGAATGGAAATGGGATAAAATTGGTATGGATTTCATTACCGGTTTTCCCAGGACCAAGAGAGGGAATAATGCTATCTTCGTCGTTGTCGATCGTCTTTCCAAAGTAGCCCATTTCCTACCTGTTCGTGAGAGTATAACCGCTAGTCAATTGGTAGACTTATACATCTCCCGGATAGTGTCTCTCCATGGTGTTCCTTTGGAAATTAATTCGGATCGAGGAAGTCTTTTCACCTCTCGATTTTGGGAAAGTTTCCAAAATGCTATGGGAACCCGTCTCTCCTTTAGCACCGCTTTCCACCCTCAGTCGAGTGGTCAAGTGGAACGCGTCAACCAGATTCTAGAAGACATGCTTCGAGCCTCTGTTATCTCATTCGGAATGGATTGGGAGAAGTGCCTTCCATTTGTCGAATTCACTTACAACAACAGCTATCAATCTAGCTTGGGTAAAGCCCCTTTTGAAGTTCTCTATGGACGACGGTGTCGAACACCCCTTAACTGGTCAGAGACCGGGGAAAGACAATTCTTTGGCCCGGATATGATTCAGGAAGCAGAAGAGCAAGTTCGCATCGTTCGTGAGAAGTTGAAAACAGCCCAATCCCGTCAGAAGAGTCAATATCACCGAAAACATAAGGCTATGACTTTCGAGATTGACGAGAAGGCTTACCTTCGGGTTACCCCTTTGAAGGGAACCCATCGTTTCGGTATCAAAGGCAAATTGGCTCCTCGTTACATTGGACCTTTTCGCATTCTTGCCAAACGAGGAGAAGTTGCCTACCAGTTGGAACTACCTCCGCACCTCTCTAGAGTCCACGATGTCTTCCACGTTTCTCAACTCAGGCGTTGCTTCTCGGATCCTATCCGTGGAGTGGACCACGAAACGCTTGATCTCCAAGATAATCTTACATATCGAGAGTACCCCATTCGTATCCTTGATCAGGCCGAGCGTACCACTCGACGTCATAATATCAAGTTTCTCAAAGTTCAATGGTCGCACCATTCTGAGGATGAAGCAACTTGGGAAAGGGAGGATCGTCTTCGACTTGAGTATCCCGCCTTCTTTCCGGAAGAACCCAAATCTCGGGACGAGATTCTTTTGAGTGGGGGTGAGTTGTCACATCCTAGTTAGCCATGCATTAGAGTGTTGCATCATGTTTACTCTTTCATCAGAAACCTGAAATGGGGATGACAGAACCCCCAGTCCCCTCTGAAACCAATTAGGGTTTACTAAAAACTTTTTCAATGAACCTGAAATGCCCTTCTAAAATGCCCATCATTTTTGTCTTGGTCCAGAACCTCTGCCAAAAGTGATGCACATTTTCCTAGGCCATCTTAGGGTTTGTGAATTAAATCATAAATATTTGAATTTGGGCATTTAGAATTATATAAAATATTTAAATGCTCAAATATCCCCAAACTAAAATGTTTCATGTTGGAAATAATCCAACTATGGACCAGGAGTAGTTTGGAGATTTTAGGAGTAGCCTAAGTATTTTATTTAATTCAACAAAGTTGCAGAAGTATTAAAAAA
>NC_057801.1:258620320-258623063 GCF_018294505.1 Triticum aestivum | reverse complement strand
CCCCCCCCACCATGTAACTTAACGTACAAACAAATAAAAAAACCAACTACAAAATGCAACTATAGGCAAAAAGTAATGTGTTTTTTGTTCTGACAAATAAAAAGCAGTTCGACGTCATAAAGCAATGCAGTTTCGGCATGCACACACGTGCAGCAGTTTGCTTGAATGCCAAAAAATAAATGCAGTTCTCTTATATTGGACAAAGAAGTTCGGCATAAAATGTGATAAAGTTCATCAAACACGTATCATACATATAAGCGTGACAAAATGCCAGTTCGCATAGACCGTGGTCGTCAACAAAAAATAAAATTATACACTTATATATATTGTATCAGTTATTGATATAAAATACACATACATATACAAATTCATCCACATGCGCTGCCCGCGTAAACGAACAAGAAGAAACACAATGACAAAAAAAGTCTTTTTCATACATAGTCAGCACACACAAACACAACATCAAAACCTAGCTATTGTCCACGCACAGCCTTTTGCACCCAGTAGAAAAACAGTGCCCCAACTGACTGTTACTGCGTCCGCGATTGCGACAGGGAAGTGAGCCTGAGGTCCACAATCAGTTCACATAACTCAAGAGGCATGTCTTCATAACACAACATGTTCAAAGGATTGAACAGCAGCTGGAACATGTACTCCGCCTTCCAATCTTCAGCAGCAGGCTGAAAAAAAGAAAACAAATGCAAAAAGTGATTATAAAAAAAAAGGTTGTCATAAAGAACAAAAAAGTAAAAAGAAAACAGAGAAGCTGTTATGTCGGATTTCAAAATTTTCTCAACTAGACGTTGGCCGTCATACAACTGCGCCGTCCTCAGAACATAGATTCCACACTCATTTGCTCCCTACGCTAGCACGACCGAGTAAGATGGCTTCTCTACCAATTTAACCCAGTCAGGAAGGTTCCTCGATTTATACATTTTTTTCACCATAAATCTCCTTCAACAGTTGAGTCATCCTCCTCATCTGGCAAAAAAAAGAAGCACAAGGTAAGAATAACACACATCACGGGTCAAAAAGTTGATATTCAAACGAACCCAAAAAAAAAGTTGTTCTCAAACATCTAAACAATCTCTCTTTTAAGTGCACGTGAGAAAAATGCAGTTCTGTCGCGCATATGTTGAAGATCACTACATAAACAATTGCAGTTTATAAAAAAATACAGTGGGAGAAACACAAAGAAAGCATTACGGTTGGCAAAGAAAAAATAACATACCACTTCAGTGCAATCTGCGTGGTAGTCAGTCCTGCGCCACCTTGTCGTGACATCAGGATGGCCAGTGTACTTCCTACTGTCGTGGATATCAAGGGTCTGGCGATGCTGGTTCATCGTGTATAAGGAATAATGACCATCCTTGAATCGCGGCATCATAATTTGTTCGCATAAAAAAATGAAATCAAAAGTTCTTTCAACACGTACCACCAGGACCACTGTTCCAAAAATAACTATAAAAAGAAATGCAACAAACCAGGAAAAATAAATGACAAAAAACAATGAATTTACCAGTTTTGCATCCAACAGGTTTGCGCCGTCATTCACAAAAAATTTGAACTGATTAACTGCATCTTCTAAAACAAAAGAGCTATGCACAACTGGCAACACAGGATTTCCGTCATTATCTCTCGCCACAGAGGTTTCCATTTGAAGAACGTACTGTACACAAAAAAGAACAAAAAAAAGGACATGAAAAAAAGAATAAACAATGCAAGCAGGCATGGACATGAAAAAGCCAGTGCAGTAGGAAAGAATGACAGCAAACATTCACCGTGATAAATAAAGGTGAAAGTAGCAAACGTTCACCGGATTGATAAGCTAACCCCAATTCAGGGTCTTGCTTCCAGTACTTGATAACAAAATCCATGATATACGAATCCATTAAAGCTCCTTTGCCAAATGTATCATAGATATAGTCTAAATTGTAAGTATCGACATCATCACCAAAAGGACCATGCACCATAAAGAACGCGTTCCTGCAGTAAACATACACAAATGGGATCAATAAAATTAGAACTAAAAATCAAAACACACAAAAAGCATGAAAGGGCACACGCATCACATAAAAAACTTACTCACGGTGTTTGGTTACAAAATCTTTGCTGAGAACAAGATCATTTATTTTAATCGCCTCATCCATATATCTAAACCTCGGAGGCTTCAATTTCTCTACAGAGCATCTCAACTTAAAAGCCCTCTCACCTGCCCTCTTGTTCGAAAATACTTCAACCTCATCCAAATGAGGACGACTAATTGCTGCACTCCTAGTCCTAGTTACACATGCACACGGTGTAACAAAATCTTCATCATCAACATCATATACATCATGTGGAGAGCTAGGTCGAGAGACACTTCCACCATCAGGTCCAGATGCCACATTTTTGTTCAAACCAGAATTATATGGAGAGATTTCAATGACACAATCCTCCATAACCACATCAGAACCCTGGGACTCAAACAGTGATGTACAGCCTTCATGAAGCCCCCAATCAAAACCTAAAAACATGGAGAAAAAATATGGAAGCACTCAGTACGAAACACAAGAACCTGAAAACATGTATAGAGAAAAAATAGAATGCAGCCCACTATTGTATACATCAATGCAGCCCACATATCTACAACAATGCAGACCACATATAAAAATAACAATGCAGCCCACTTCTCTACATCAATGCAGCCCACACTTGTATAAAACAATGCAGCCCACATATAAAAATAACAATGCAGCCCACT
>NC_057801.1:258592208-258619902 GCF_018294505.1 Triticum aestivum | reverse complement strand
TAAATAACAATGCAGCCCACTTCTCTACATCAATGCAGCCCACACTTGTATAAAACAATGCATCCCACATATAAATAACAATGCAGCCCACTTCTCTACATCAATGCAGCCCACATATAAAAAATAACAATGCAGCCCACTTCTCTACAGCAATGCAGCCCGCACTTGTATACAGCAATGCAGCCCACATATAAAAATAACAATGTAGCCCACTTGCCCATAAAGAAGCGGAACCAAGCAGTAGTAAAAAATAAAATAAAGCAAGGATGAAGAAGTGCAATAAAACAACCTTTATCTGGAAAAATTAGAAGTGATGTTAAATCAAGGCAACAATTCCTTGATGTTAGCCAGCTATAGAGCATGGCCTTTCTGATGTAGCCAATGTGCTCCACCCCAAACTTAGCAACTCGAACACCATCCCATGTCTGCAAGAATTGAAACATATAGAATCCACAATCATGCCTGCAATAAAAAGAATAAAAAACATCAGTTTCACAAAAAATTAAGTGAAAAAAAAACTTGAACAGTATGACACAGAAGGGCTGTAAAGAACGCACCCATTTGGCTGCAATGGGACAATGACATGTTTCAACACAAATCCATCAAGTGTGGGAGGATTTAGCGGCTCATCAGAACTCAAGCTACCTTCTTTCCATGCACGCTTGATATTTTTAACCATCCTCCTAAAAACCCTGACCACATCAGGGCTGCCAGGTTTGTTGAGCGAGTCAAGGAATTCAAACCGCCTTTCTTTCACATTTAACGCAACTACACAATAATGACCAACACCATCCCTCGTATCTGGCGGATCAAAAGTTGCAAAAAGGACCTGTTGGAAGCATGAAAAAATAAATAAAATTATTATAACAAGAAAAAACAGAACGATATAAAAACAAAACAGGCAAAATACACATGAAAAAGTCTCTCACCATATCCTTTTTATCAACACGCTCCTCGACTTTTGAAGAGAACATCATATTAACACTCCTGCCTACAGTACCACCATTCCAAATATTTGTCTGCCAAATCAAAACCAAAAATCAAATAAGCAAAACAAGTCGTCGCACGAAATCAGAAAAGAAAATGAAAAAATAAAATAAAAATTTCTGCATTCTTACACAAATATGGTACGGGACAACCATTGTCGGAGATCTCTTAAACTTATCTACCAGCAAAGAAACCCCAAGATCTACAAGCCTTGTAGTGAGCATCCCTTTATCACAAAAGGATTGACCAACTTCGCCAATGCTAATATCACCCATCTCAGTTTTAAAAGCAATCATGTCCCTGAATTTTTCATGAAAAACTCAAACACAAGATACTAAAAAACAACAACAAATAAAAATGGGTAAATACAAAAATTAGATAATACATATGAACAAAACAATTTCTAAAAAACCATACTTCTACTTCTTGTCCTTCCGAGCCCTTGTAACAGCAGCGTACAACTCATTGTATCTTTTCAGAAGAGTTGGATCAATGCTCGACGGTGTCACAACAAGGAGTTCATCATCTGCAATAAAAAAGATGAAGTTCACTTATCCAAACAATGAAGTTTAAATATTAAGATAAGGGAATTCTGCTAGCTATTTTGAAAATCATAGACAAAAGATCAAAAGTTTCACTTATCATTTAACATCTAATACAGATACCATAGTAATTAAACAACATGAATGAGAAAAACATCAAACTGCACTATTTAAAAAAAATCTCTTGCCTTCAGTGTCAGAGTCTTCAGGCTGCTGTTCTTCAGAACTGAGCAAAATATTTTCTTGCATAGGTTGCGACGAATCCACCACAACCTCACTGGACTTTCCTTCTGCAGCAACATCAGCATTCTCTCGATTTACAACAGTCTGGTCAACAGCAGCTTCCTTAGATACTTCAACTACGTGAGGCTCCACTGTCAATACTTCCGAAACATCATTGGACACCAGAGACACAGGGGAGGAAACAACACTAGCAGCAGGGGCAACATTCTCCAGTGGCCTTTCAATGCCAACATCAGAATCTTCATGCCGACTGGCGGGAACAGCATCATGGGATCCTTGAGCTACAGAAGGATCTGCACACTCAACGGCAACCGATACAGAAGCATCAACACTGGCACGGTCATCAACAGCACAACTGCCCTGATTCAGATCAACGTGGACTTCCACATTTGGTTCTCCAACCTGTGGAAAGTTTAAAAAACACCCAGTAACACAAAAATAAGCATGGGGATAACTAACACAACAACACACATCACACTTTTGTCAAAAAGACTGCTGGCAACATACACATAACAACTACAGTCCCCATATACAAAACAACACCAACACACGTGTGTCAAACACAACTACAACTGCAACCCCAGTATACATAAAAAAGAAATGCAGTTCGATTTGACAAACGCTGCAGTTCAGTTATGTCAAACAGTGAAGATCACACATGTAAAACTATTGCAGCTAACATATGCAAATGAAAATGCATATGGATGAACATAACAGCGTACATCAAGTTTATAACAGACAACAAAAAATTAGATTACAACCCACTAACAGAACAAGTAATACAACTATACCTTATCAGCTACAACATCAAGAGGGAACGCTGCATCACCCAAGACCTCATCCTTCCCAGAGCCATCATAAGTCTCTTTGTGCACATCATGAGCAGCGACACCAGTCTACAGCCATACAACAAACCAAAAAAGAGAAATAAGATGGTACCGACCAAAAAAGATAAAACTCCAACCATGCACAAGTAGTACACACTTCACAATAGAGAAGTACACAAGAAAAATATGGGAACCAAACAAATGTAAGTTCAAAGAAAAAGGGAAGCATGGCAGAACAGACATGGCAGGAGTATTTATACCTGACCAACTCCATCGTCTCTAGTTCCATCGACACTAGAAAATTCCACTCCAGCCTATAACCAAAAAAAATAGTGAGGAGCAGTCAACATAATACACAAAAAAGAGGTCCAAAGCCACAAAAACATAGAACATACATTATCAGCACCAACGCCAGCGTCCTGACGGATCATTTCATCCACAATATGCCCAGCATCCTTCTCATACCGACCGCATTTTTCTTCTTGTGAATGTCTCAATTGAGCATACGAAGAACGAACATTTGTCACTGCAATCTTCAGGCTTTCAATCACACCACAATCAAAATTGTGAGCAGCAACAATATCTTCATCTCGTGGGCCATGGCCAACAGGGAAAAAACCAGCAACTGTCCTCAACCTGTCACCAGAGGTTGGCAAATCTTCAGTCAGCTTCAAAACCTTCAGAAGAAGCTCATCAATCTCATCATGCTTTTTGCCGCCAACAAATGTCTGTTTATACGAGCTTGTATTATCAAACATCTGTCGAGGCATGAAACCATGAGTATGCGGCACCTCATCATCACAACCAGGAAGCTGACTACAGATAGGCTCATAAAACATATCATGAGTGCTAGGCCTCGCATCAGAGCTGCCGTGTACAACTGCAACAGGATGATTGTACACAATATCACCTGACGCCTTCCACTGCAAAAAAAGAGAACACGCAAAGAGAAGTACACATGTGAGTACTAGAATAGTTCACATTTATAATGACTGCACATTTTTTTTTTAAAATCTGATATTAAAAAATCAGGTGCACTAACCGGTAGCTTCCCAAATTTGTAACTTTCCAAGTAAATCTTTCCCTTCACAAACACATCCTCATTGTACAACTTCATCAGGTCCTTGGTCATCAGGTATGACGCACGTGGCGTCAATGTGTGCATGACTGAAAATTTGCGAAGCTTCAGGCAGTCAAGATACATAATCAGGGGGACAATGGCACAACCCTCTGCACAATTCTGCTTGCTGCCTTCTGATTGCCACCTAACCACAGCTGCCTGCAACTCATCAACAACAAGCTGACAAAAGTCCATCTGAGCCATAGCCGCATAATCCATGTTCTCTACCATCGCAGCAACTCTACCCAAACGAACCGCAGGCCCCGGGCACAGCAAATTCTGGTAAAGTATAAGGAAGAACACCTTCACAGCAAGGTCAACACTCACATAATCATCTTCCTCCACCAACACCTTCAACTTCTCAAGCAAGTCCTTGACACCTATTCTTTTTGAACGGTCAAAGCCAAGCTCATCCTTGAGGGCAGTCAACGATTCATCATGACCGCTGGAAGCAGGCATGGGTGCAGTGTGACTTCCCATAGGTAAATAAAAAATGTGATGAACTGCATCACGATTGATTCGAAGTACCCTGCCATTCCCAAAGTCCATTAACATAGTGGCAGGGTCAATCACTCCCATCAAATAGCACATAAGAATGCGCGACACATTTTTCTTTACTGTCAGATCAAAGACAACACCAAATCCAGCATACCTAACACGGCTGCAATGCGCTTCTTTCAACAAAGAAGCAGCCTTGCAAACAGTGGGAAGTGACAAACGCACGGTCTTGTTAAATCGAGAATCATCTCCCTCACCATCATCTTCAGTTGCATTGCTCTTACTAGACTTCTTCCTCTGTGTAAAGGGAAATGCAGTCCACATTAGAAGATTACGCATAAAAAAAAGAGAATACAGGAAGAATAACAAAATGAAGGAAACAAATGCAATGCACTTCAACAAACCTTTGGAGCAGCATCCACCTCCTCGCCAGAATCACCACCAACATCTTCGTCGACATCATCATGGGCACGCTTGGGTACAGTCTTAGATGAACCATAGTCTTTGCATCTAGAAGGATGAACACCCTTCACATAATCAGCAAGCACAAAGTCATCGTCATCAGAATTGGGACCTTCAGTGACATGTAGTCGTTTGCGCTGAGGATCATCACTTCCACCAACTTCAGCGGTTCTCTTGCCAAGATTCCTCTTCATTCCAGCAACACGTGGACTCCGCCGAGGAGTACCACCTTCCTCAGCAACAGTACTCAACCTCTTCTTCACCTTGCCAAATTTACCACCCTTGCCACCATCTGCAGATCTCCTCTGCTTCTCCTTTTCAGCAAACTCTTTTGACTCAATTTCAAACCTCAACTTCTTCTTGCTTTGCTTCAACTCATATTGACGAACCTGTTCCGGGACCATCCAATCCTGTGTAACTTCCTCTGTACCATCAACAGACTGCGACTGTGTTTCAGACAAGATAGGACGTCTCTGATCAAAGCTCACACCAACATTACCCTCTGCAAAATAATGGTCAATCAATTGAGTAACCTCCTCAAACCCAGGCGCCCCAGCATGGAAAACAGACACTGCGTCAAAATAAAGTTTGTCTATGCTCATTAAAAATTGCACAAAAAGAACAAATGCAGTACAGTTAGACATATAAATGTAGTGCTCAACCATAAACTCAAATTGAAAAATAATGCATTGTACAAAAAACTTGAATAAAACGACAATGCAGTTCACAAGTACATACTATGGAGTTCACATACAAAAATAAAATGCAGTGCTGTATATAGTAAAATCACCGATATTCGCAATAAAAATGTCGAACTAAATAAAACAAAGCATACACAAAAATAAACAAATTAACCACATACCAGAAGGAGGGGCCACACTTATAGGAGAAGATTCAATCGGCGAATTCACTTGATGTCCTCCCTCGACACCATCATCCTTACCACCAGGACAAGGAGAGACAATTGGTGTATCATTATGAGCACTGCAACCACCTGCTGGATTAAAAAAACAAGAAAAAAGAAATTACGAAAACATCACATGACAAAATAATGCAAACGAACGCTGACAACTAACAGAGCATAACCCAATATGCAGGATGAATTAGGAAACTAGATAAACACCGAACAAAATAAACAAAGCCTAATGAATAATCACTCCACACACCCTGAACTCCTTCTCCCTACCTGCTCGGCGAAGACATAGCGTTTCCCTGCAACACAAAGGACGAAGTGACAGACATAAGCAACAAAATTGGCGAAAATCTCACGAAACCCTAGATCCGCATTGCTACACACAACTATCGACTTCAAAACGAGATAAAATTGACTGCTTACGAAAAATTACACAAGCAAAAAGAGCTACAACGACTACAAGAATCACAAAAACAAGGCGAGGGGACAATCAACACAGAGCCAAGCGGAACGTACCGAAGAAAAGTGTGCGGCGACGGCGGCGGGAAGGGGGAAGGCGGGGCAGGGAAGGGAAAGGGCTGCGGGAGCGCGGCGGCAAAGGCTCACAGAGCAGACAGCGACCCCGAATGCAGGAATAAGGACCTCTTGAGGGCGGCGGTTCTCCGGGCGACGGTGGTTGCTGCGCGCGACGGCGGTTTTGCTCGAGGGAGAGATGCCTCGGGAGAAACTGCAAGAGAGAAGAGGGGATTGTTCTCGGTCTCTTTCTCTGACAGCGGAGCGGTGGAATAGCGTGGAAACAACACGTAGGAGGCCCGCGTTTCGCAAAAAGGGTAACAAATAACGGGCAGGTCCAAAAATAGCCCGGAGAAAATAAGCCAGTCTACATCAAAACGCACATATTACTAAAAAACAAAAAAACACATGATGCAGTTATCTGTGAAGAATCATGAAATTTAAAAACGGTAAAACAACAAACAAAATACATATAGTTCATAAAAAAAGTTAAAATCAAAAACAAAACGCATGTGAAAATAACACATGCAGAAAAAAAATGTCTACCTTCAATTAAGTGCCACACAAAAAATGTGCCCCCCCACCATCCGCTCTCCCCTTAAACCTCCCGTACAGTGAAGTAAGAACAGGCAGAAAAACAAATGCAGTACGCACTGCTGAAAAAATGCAATGCATTTCTATACAGGATGCAGTACGCCATTATGCATTTCTTTTCAGGATGAAGAAAAACGCAAACACGGAATAAGTTAACGCAGTGCGGAAGTACATGAACTTGCAGTACAGTATCATAAACAATGTAGTACAGTCGCAATTTGCTAAGCAGTGCAGTCCCATACATTCGGAAAAAAAGATTACAAAAAAAGTAAAAACACGGGATAAAAAATGAGAACTGTACATGCAGTAAGGAATGAAGTTCACATCTAGTACATAACCATGATCAATGCACTGCACCAATGATTTACCAAAAAGGAGTGCACTCCACGTCATTAAAAAGCATACAAAGAATAAAAACTGATCGCCCAAATGATACCGGCACCAGCCACCCAAAAATTGACAACGTACATCCGTCTCCGAAATACCCGAACACAGGCCCAACAAAACCGACCAAGAAAAAACAATAAGTTCAAAAAAAAAGTGGGGGGGGGCCCGCGCCCTCCCCTTAAATTCAGACCCCTGCCAAAGGCCTTCTCATCCACAACAACACAAGTATCCATTGCGCTCCCACCACCGGCGATGACGTTCACCGACGAGTACAAGGGCGACAACGCCGTGGAGGCGCACGTCAACACCAAGTTGCACGTCATCCACACCAACCACAAGAAGCAGATGGCGATCACCCTCGCGCAGTACGAGCGCCACCTCAGCCTCCAGCGCCACAAGATCATCGGCATTGATCTCGAGTACGACAACGACCCTGAAGCGACGCAGAAACCCGCCCTCTGCCAGCTCTCCATTGGCAAGAATCACCCGGTGCTGCTCTTCCAAATGAGCGACACTGAAAGGTGCACCGTCTTTGACAACTTCCTCGCCGATCCTAGGTACACCTTTGCAGGCTTCTCCATCGACGGTGACAAAACCAGGCTGGAGCGCGTCAAACTGGAGGTCGCCAACTTCGTCGAAATCCAGAAGGAGTGGAGGGTGCCCGACGCAACCAAGCCGTTGGACTCCCTCGGAGACGTCTCTGGCATGCTCATCGATGACTACTACAACAACGTGAAGAAGAAGATCACCGACGCCGAGCACCAGCACTGGGCCATCCTGCCTCTGTCCAGGAGGCACATCGAGTACGCGACAAAGGACACCTACGCAGCGTACGAGATATGGAACCGCATCACCCTCACCCAGGCCGGCCTTCGCCCTGCAAAGATGGAGAAGGAGGAGCCACCCAACAAGCGCGCCAGGAGCAGCTGGGGATGGGGAGAGCCTGACTGGTGAAGAAGAAGATGGTGCCGGCCAGGAGCCAAGAATGCCAGCGTTCTTTTAGAATTATCATCAAATTTGCTTTGTGTTGTTTGCTTATGTATCGTTAGTTTGCTTGTGTGCTGAACCTAGTTTGCTTGCCATGCACAATCGCTTTGTAATGATGAACTCTGATTATGTTAGTTTGCTTTCTGCTCAACTTCGCTTGCTGGTGATGAAATTGTCGTACAGAATATCTGTGATAATTTGTTTTCTATTGTCTGCCAATGTATCACTAGATTCGAGTAGTGAAGAAAACGAAAAATGAGTTGCAGTCTACAAATAGGACGCATGCAGTGCAAGTTGTGTACGAATGCAGTATAGAGTGCAGTATAGAATCTGTCCAACGAAGCATTAACATACCCAACAAAGCGGTGCACGAACCTAAATTTGAAAAAAGAATACATAAGAGCAAAACCAGAAAATGAAAAACGCAAACACGTAAATAATCAATGAAGTATAGAAATATATGAACGTACAGTACAGAACCATAATCAACGCATTACGCGTATGATTTACAAAGCAGTGCACTCCCATACATTGGGAAAAAAGATTAACTGATAGCAAAACGACGGAAACAAAAAAAATGACAACTGTACATGCAGTACGCAATGCGTATACAATGCAGTACAGAACCCAGATCAATGCAGTGCACACTCCAACATTGAAAAAAAACACAGGACAGAAATATTAAAAGAAACAAAATTGACCACCCAGGTGGCACCGGCCCCAGCTAGTCTCGTAATAGGTCTACACCCACAGAAGGCGAGTCGTTCTGAGTCACAGTGCATGGGGCCGGTTGCACATGGGCCCACAGGTCATAGAGCATATAGCTACGAGCACCGTGTATAAGCGCCCAGATAAGTATACAGAGGAGTTCGACCGGTATGCCTCGCCAGCGCTTATAAACAAGTCGGGCGCGCCTTCGCGGGCGAGGTGGGACTAAACATTAGGACGCACACACAGCGCACCGGGAACCAGCCGTGTGCTCACAGGCCGACCTGGGCCCAATTCCGTCTTCACTACCAGAACACAGGGCCAACAAAAAAAGAGGCCACTAAAAATTAAAAAAAAATGCTACATACCATACATAAACACAGGCCCAACCACGCGTTCGCAGTCCGTCGTGATATGACAATGCAGTTCGCTATTCTCAAGTAAGCAGTACTGTTCCTTCTTGAATGCGTTCGTGTTCACTGAATCAGACCCAATCCACCACCTAATGCCAACCACAACATTTATTACTTCCATTGCTCGATTGGTTGCATAAAAACTTATCCATTCGTGCTACAGACTAACACAACTCCTCCCCCCGTTCCTCATTTTCCTCAAAACGTAGATCTAGGGTTCATCACATCCACAACTCTTCTCTGGAATTCCACTGAACCCGCCATGGACTGCAAGTGCGGGTGCTTGGCAAGGATGGCGCCGGTAGCAGACACATGCGTCTTCGCAGAAGGCCTACAGCTCACCAACACCGAGTGGCGCAGCATGCTCGGCTGCCTGATGATACCCAACAGGGGGTTTCGTGCGCCATTTCTTCATCGCCTCACAACCACAGATCTACAGGAAAGTTGGGTATGTTTTCCACTCACAATTTTTGGACATAATCTAGACTGCAAATACACATCTGAATATATAGTTCAATCAATTTGTTCAGTAATATCAACAAAAATACAAAACAGAATTTGTATTGTTGTTCAGATCTGTTAGCTATTAAGACTAGATGCTTCCACCTATCTTTCTTCAGTACCACACCATGTATCGACATATGTACAAAAAAAGGGTCAGTAGATAAGCGTTGTAGTTATATTAATATGCTGGAGAAGTACACTGTTACTGACATTGCAGTGCACACATGTTGCAGTATAATATATATCCCAATAAAACTAGGAGTCAATTGCGTATATAAGTTTGTTCATACATTGCAACTACTTTACAAAATACAATCATATGTATGTAAATATTTAAGTAAACATAAAGAAATCATGCTAAGTATAAAACAAAAACATTTGCTGTTTACTTATAAATTCTTTATCCACCCATTACAATATGCAGAAACTGCCATCCACAATAAAAATTCATGCTCCGAGTTCAGGGAAGCTTACTTTGGAGACAGAACACAAAAATGGCTATGGAGACATGGAAGCTGACTACCACATCGACTCTGAAGATTGCATCAACATAACTGCTGGTTGGAAAGATTTTGTCTCCCACAATGGCTTTGAGGCCGGAGAAGTGGCCACGGTCTTTTTCTACAAAGAAGAAGACTCCATCAAGTTTACAATATTTGCACTCTAGGCTGTCTAATATGAAGCAACCAATATTTCTAATGCTTTGCTTATGATGTATGCTTTTAAAATTATGTCCATCAGACAATTTGAACAATGCCTATTTAAAGTATGCAACCTCAACTACGTCATTTTATCATCCCTTTTAGACAAAGTTGCTGATGGTAGTAATGCAGTTCTCTCGAACACATAGTGTGGTACTAATAATAACGAAAGGCATCCCTCCGAACAGTAACAAGGAAATGCAAATGGTCGAAACTTTGCAGTTAACAAATGATGTTCAAAAACAATTCTCATAGTATGCAGTTCAAAAAAATTCTTATAATAACTATTCAGCTAACACAAGCGCATCATGGACCATCCCTTCTAATAGCAGAATAGATCATTAACAACACTGCTAATGCAGTACAGAAATGCATATTATGCAGTCATCTAGAACACAGAATGTAGTAAACACAGAATGTAGTTTACAAAAAGGAGAAATCTCATAAACAGCCATAACCACTGTAATAGAGCTACACGAAGTACGCTATGAAAGAAAATACAGTGCACTACAACGTTTCCGCGACTATAACAAATAAAATTAAAGCAGTAAAACTACAGACAATGTGATAGACTGATAGAGGTGTCAATTTCACTCGCACTTCCATAACTCGCCTAAAAATTCTACAGCCACTAAACCATCGAACAATACACCCGCAAAAATTTACATGGAAGATATGGCAACTTGACGAACATCATCACCTTTCATTTAAAAAATGCGATTCAAAAAATGACAATTATACCCGCAATACAATGAATTCAAACCTACAACAACAGTAATTACAATATTCAAACACGCGTGGACAGGCAAAAATCAAAAAAATCAACAAGAACAGAGGAGCGGACGAAGCTCACCCGCCCGCACAACCAACATACCAAGAATTGAAAACTAACTCCTAAAAATTTACAAATTATAGAGTGAATGGACCGATTAAAACGAACGCAATCAAAGAATTCCTACTAAATAACAACATCCGAGCACAAAAAAATCGCATCTGACGCGAAAACGAACAAACAGAGAAAGCTCGTCCGCCAAATCCATCGATTTGCAAGCACTATAGTATATTTTCCTGTAAATCAGAAAGAATAAAGCTAAAATGAGATGCAGACACAAACTGAATCATCCCGCGACACCCGATTCCACATAGAACACGCGGGCGGAACACCGGAAAATGAAGCAGTTCTCCCGTGAAGCATTGCAGTGCTCGTCGTCAAGAAGATGCAGTGCACTTGTGTTCTGCGTGCAGTGCGAAAGTGGTGTGCAGAATAGTTATTCTGCTAATATTAGCAGAATAGACCGTCTATATATATATATATATATATATATATATTAGGGGTCGCGCTATTTTTCACCCTGGGAGAGGAATACTTATTCCTCACCCCAGCCTAATCACATGCATCCAAGCACCCAAGCGACCCGCAGCATCAGCACCCTGAGGTTTGTGTGATAATTTATAGTGCGTGCGAGGTCATATTACAGCCTTGCCTTATCTCAAGTGCGAGGAGGCATAACCATCGCCGATTGGAACGTATAGTAGTTAACTGCGATGAGGACGACGCAACATCGATGGGGGTGAAACACCGACGACCGTCACCCGGCCACTCGATCGTTCGCTCCTCATCCTCATCCTCCAAGGGGCGATCGAGTTTGATGATTCTAGGTGCGGGCATCAGGATCTCTGCTATTGGATCCAGGTGCGGGAGATTAAAGTATTAAACTCAGTCTCTAACCTCCCGAACGGGACTCAGACTCTGTTGTTGGATCCTGTTGGATCTTGTTCAGGGATGAGACTGACATTCAAGTTCTATCCTGGCCGACGGGATTGAGACGCACGTTCTCTAACCACCAGCATGGTCCGCTCCTTCGATCATGCCGTCGGCCATACTCCAAGCGGCATGGGCATCAAGCTTGGCTTTCGACACCCGCACCATCCAGGTCCACTCCCGCCTCCCATGTCCCGTCTTGCTTCTATTATTCTAATCGTGGATGCTTCCCACTAATTGGTGGTTCCTTCCAGCATTACTAGGATCTCTGTTGTTGACTAGTTTCAGGACAGGGACTAGTTAAATTTTGCAAGTGATAGGGTTAATTGACTAGTTCTATCAAATCACCAGTATTCAGTCCACTAAGGATAGTAACTTTAACCGGCCAGTGGCCAATAGGACTAATTAACTAGTTCGAGTTCACTAATAATTAGCTAGGTCAACTTCAGGTCAGATTCTGAATTAATACCACTGAATACATTACAATCGGGCTAGAGTACAGGTCGTGTTTTCTTCAGTAACCCTAATGGCAATCATGTATACGTGCTCCATTGTGCTGCACCAGTAGCATTTTGATAAATTTGGCCTAAATTAATTGTCATGAACAGAACTAGATACATTATTGCGAAGACATCTGCGCCACACACACCCCCATCAAATCCGTCCAAGCTCATCCTGTCTCCTCTCAGATCTTGGTGGCTGCTCCATTCTCGGTGCCTGATTAAGCACAAGGAATTGTTGTTCATTCCTTATTGGATAGTCATTGATATGCGTTGAGCTGAGCCCAAGTTAATGTAAAGTTCATGATATTCAAATTGAACTTTGTTGTCGCCATCTAATCTTATGAATCTTACAAAGTAGTTAAGCATTATGTCGTTTCTTTTGCATCTGCACATGCAGATTTTTAATAGATAATGTATTATTGCTTCGAGTGTGTCTGTGGTTCAATGTCATATATGACACCATCGCTTGGCAGGGAGATCCGGTATGAGGGAGCGCCATGGGCGAACCCAGCCCGTGCGAGTATCCATGGAGGCGGCTCGCAGGAGAGATCGTCGTCCTAGCGAGGTGGATCTAGCATCCCGTCGTAGAGGCGCCCCGCGGAGCACCCTGGCCTATGCATCTGAGCAAGCAACCATGGTTCTGAATGTTCATATTGATTTTGAATTTGGGTAGCAAGGGCATTTACTTTGTAGAGGAGGAAAATTCAGAAGGTATTGAAGCCTCTTTTACATGTTTGGTCACAATAAAACTCCATTATGAATTGACTTATGATTTCAAATGCCCTGCAGGATGCAGCTGAAGATGTCCTGCAAGAATACCAAAAAGGCTGCAGGCGAGAGACAAAGATGGGAACATAGGATGTCCAAATGTTGTTGTAGAGGCTTCTCACTATGTCCATTTGTGTTGTGTTGTTCCTTGCCAGAATTCTATGCATGTGCACCGCTGCTAATTCTGTTGGCTGAATTTTAATCATGTCTGACCCCCATGCTTTCTATGCCACAAGTGGTATGTGAACTTCTGTGAACATGCCTTTTAATTGGTTGAGAAAATTATACTTTGCGTAAAACTAAGTTTGTTTCTGAATTATGACTCTATTGTTGAGCTCCACGATCTATGATAAAGTATTGCCAGAAGATGGCTGTAATCTTGATAGAAAGAATGGTATCCTGTATCTGTAGCACATCAGTGACATGAGAAATTTTGTACATTTTGTATGTATTTACTGGTCCTATATTTTTTATTTAGAAGTAAATGTCTTCAGTACTGATGTGACTTGAACTTGGATAGCTAGCAATTAAACATTATGAGTACAAGTAGCTTGGAACCTTGCAGTTAATGAAGTACATCTCTAACTTAAATATCAGAGTTTGGCTAGTTACTCTTTCTGAAATTTATGTTATACATTGTATATGGAGCAGGAATATTATGCTTCCATGTAAGCTAAGGTGTTGATACAGTCTGTCATGGAGGTTCGGTAGTATATATATGGTTAAACCACCGCATATTTCTTACTGAATTCTGCAATATTGCATTTTTTATCACATACTATATGTGATAGGAAAAAATGCAATATTGATATATACTATATGTGGGGATGGCAATTTTGCATGTTTATTCTCCTTCTTGAGCGTGACCACGACGGTGTGTCCATGGCGCTCTGGGCATGACCAAGCCACAGACTGGCGTGCAACTCCTCACCGTCGGTCTCATCACAGCAATGAGCAGCCCTTGTTTAGTCGATACTGCTAAATGCAAAAAACGGGACACAAGAGTGTTCTCTAGAGGCAGATAATGCATGTGTTGTGTTTGTTCATCTTTCTTTAGTTTGCTGAAATTTTTAATAGCAACTGTGTAACCAAGATATAGGGTGTGGTGAGGATGTGTACTCTACTACTATGTGATTTGTTCAGAATTATCTCAATGGAATCTTCGACAATGTGATCCATTTTGAAGTTCAGCAATTGAAATAGTCTTTTTCCTTATTTTGACGGCGGAACCATTTTGAGAGGGGAGTAATGAGTTGGGACTTGAATCAGTATGCATGCTACATGAGTCATTTTTGGTGCCAACTGAAAGTTTTGAATTGGAACATGAATGGTACTGAAAGATCCATCCATAACACACATTGCTAATTCAAGAAATATATTCGCAAGAGACAATCGCAAAGACATATATAACAAGGATGTGAAAATTCAAATAACATTTGAAAATGAGGAAAACAATGCCGCTGATGTAGCAGAGCCATAATAATTCTGACATGAACAAATGAATAAATTCAGTGGTAATTAAGCAGCAGCCATAACAATATTTTTTTTTCTTATTCTACCTAAATCTTCTTGCAGTAGTAGTCGCAATGGATTCTTTATCCTTTTGTTGGGCTGTAGTACACATGCTCTTCCCCAGCACCTCCAGGATTGATGTTTGTAGAGAGGAAGAATCTTGTCAGGACATTTCCTGGGCATTCAAGTTGATAGAAGCTAGGCCAAATCACACTAGCATTTTTAGCACCAGCTAATGCCCTCTCTTCTGAGTTGCATTAAAATGCTACAAATTTAATGAGTGAGCATAACAAGTTAGACAACACATATTTGAACAAATGCTAGCTCTACATCCAATGAACAAAAAAAATGCTGAGCAAATTTCGAAAAGAAATCAAGGTGAGATGCCAAGAGATGTGTGAATGCATAATTTTGTTTTCATGTAATGTTGTCACAGTCTTAAGCTAGAATCTAAATGACCTGTGAGATGTGTGATTACAGTAGCATTCTCTAATTAACCTGTAATTTGCCTTTCCATCAGTACAAACCCATAAAAGATGCAGGCTTGAAAAAACAAAACAAAAAACCTCGCTCCTAGATAGAAAAAGAGCAGAGCTGAGCTTCCTATTCTCCATTCTGTGATTTGTTAAGTAGGCCTTAATAGCCCTTGCACAACCATTACTACCAGACCACTATGAGAACAATCATAGATTTATGTAGTAACATTCTGCACTGTAAAATTAGCATCATACTTTCTCAAACTGAATGAAGCGGTAAACCAAACATAGAAAAAGTAAAAAAAGTATATAAATTTTCAAATGAGAAAATTATACAAGAAAAGGAACCTTATAATTCCGGTTTCCTATTCCTAGAATAAACATAAACCTCTAAGATTATGTGCTTAAAAGCTGAACCTGATAGTTTACATCCGTGATAAAATTTGTACATAACATCTTTTCTAGAAAGAACATAGGAAATTTTCTTATAAAGCTATTACATCCGAACCAAAATATAAGACGTTTTTGTAGGCTAGTTTGATACAAAGGTAGTAATTTGTAGCCGGGAATTCAGTCAGTAATGAAGGGGGTGCATGCCAACAGTCTAGATTAGAACAAGCTAGTAGTAATCAGAAACCAACCATGACAAGAAGACACAAGTCAATAAAGAAGTCAATAAAGATTCAGCATGGGGACAAAAACTCTAAATGTTTACAGTCTCTTAATTTTTTTCTGAAAGGCAGACTCCTAATTGTAGAGCTTCAGATGGTAGCATGTGCGGCAGCTGACACGGAGAAGAAAAATTCAGTTAAAGTAAAGAATAGACAACAAGAAAAGAAACAATTTTTTGTACCACCACACTACTCAGTGTAATTTTAAGCTCGCTTGTCTGGCTACAAGAAAACAAACCTTACTAATTTTGTAACTTTAACATAAAAAAATAAAGGTGTTAGAAAAACAGGAATCAACATCTCACGAGCAAACAAAAGGAAATGACCTGAGGCTGGCATGACGAAAGGAAGCTAACTTCTAGCAACGCCAAAAAGTTACAAACAATTCAAAATTTCAGATTTCAGAGGCAATCACAGTAGGTTACTGCAATTCAAAACTAGTATAGCCACTAGCCATATGCGACCTTCACATCTGTGTCCCTGAGGTTGGCGTGCAGGCTGCACGCGCACGGTCTATGTGACCGCGTGGACGCCCAAGGCAGAGGAGCAGTGCACTAATTCGGAACAGCGTGGCCGAGGCGCCCATCAGCGCCTGTGACGCCCTGCACCCGAGCTCCGCCGCGAGCGCCAATCCTACCCTGCTCGCACGTTTGCAAAAACAAGCACCGTCAGACCGAAGGGGATAGGGGCGGAGTTGCAGCTGCAGGACTTACCGTCGCGGAGAGCCTCATAGCGGAGGAGAGGAAGGGTTTTCCGTATCCTTCAATGGCGATGGCCAAGAACTGGGTTAGGTCCTCTCCGTATCAAACCCACGGCTCACAACCACGAGACGGTTTGAGTCGGCGGAACTGAACCAGCGAGATTCTGGCTTGGGCGAACGACGGGGTGGAGGACGTGGGGTAGTTCTTTTTTTCTTTTTTCTTTTGAGAATGGACGTGGGGTAGTTTTGAGTCATCAATGTACAAACGTAATATTACATTCATATATCGACGTAGTTTTACAACGTGGAACTGGTGGGTACAACAGAACAGTGGCCTGGTTGGACGCAAGGGAAGGCTGTGGGTCCATCGTTCGGCCAGGGTGAAGAATTACTTATTCTTCACCCTGGGTTACTAATAGAATTTCTATACACACACACACACACACATAAACACTATTCTGATCACGGGATCAGAATAATATTCTGATCACAACATGAACTTCCCGAGTAACGCGCCTGATCTTCCCCGAGTACTAGGTTGAACTTCAGCTAAAAAGTGTCCAAATGGGGCTTGCAATATATCGTTGGAAATATATGGACACCAATATCATGATCCAAGTTAAATTTTTGGCAAAATGTAAGCGGTTTAAGAGCGGTTTTGAAAACCGTTTTTTCTTTATACAAAAAACGTGAATCGTATTTTTGATCGCATTTCTAAACCATTTATCGGAATGAGGTAAATAATATAGCATTTGAAATCTGCTGCAAAACCACTCCTTCGACATGTTGAAAGTTTTCTCTAAAACCCTATGGATAAACAGTAATTTTGAAAACCGTAAAATTTTGCAAACCGAATAGCCGAGTTCGTATTTTCAATGTAAATTCTAAATGGCTAATCCATTTGAGGCAAATGATATGGCATTGAAGAGCTTATGAAAATGCGCCACTTTTTCATGTTAAAAGTTTTTTCTAATTTGGAACGGTTTAAAAGTAATTCAGAAAACGGTACAAGTTCCACCGAGTTCGTATTGTCAAGATAATCTTTTAACCGTACGTCCGAATGCAACAAATGATACGGAGTTGGAAAGCTTGAGCGAATGCGAAACTTTTTTGTATATATTGTTTCTCCTAATTCCTTACATTTTTAAGTCAAACTAGAAAATGAATAAAAACGTATTTTTGGCATAATTTCTATATACTTTATCGGAATGGGGCAAATAATATGCCTCTGAAAAGCTATGGAAAATGCAAAACTTTTTCATGTTGATGGTTTTCCCTGATTCCTAGCCGTTTTCAAGTAATTGCAAAAATTGTGAGATCATTCGTTCTGCCTTTATCGCGAAACTGATTCTTTGAAAATGCACCACGTGAAGAACCTGAACTTCTCGGCATGTGTACTTGAACTTCACTCTGTTTTTCACGTGCTTTTTTTTCTCGTATATCTCTATCCACTGCTCCTATCTCTCCATCCACTCACCGGAATTGAGCAAGTGATATACCGATGGAAAGCTATTGTAAACACGCAACTTTCCCGTGTTGATCATTTTTTTCATACTCGTAACGTTTTTAAAAGTTTTTCATCTGAAATTCATTCATCGTAGTAGTTGAACTTCACGCTATTTTCACGTTGAACTTCTGTGACATATTTTCGTTTGTACACGCGCCTGAAATTCCGCGAATTATTTTGGTTAGTAGTGTTCTATATGATGTTAGTGTAATCTAGAAATGTTTTTTAGCAACTAAATACCAGTTTTAAATAGAAATCTTGCTCACTGGCGGATTTTTCTCTCGGGTCATGATGAAATTGCGTTTTTTGCAATTTTACTGCCTGAGTTGTTCGACCTAAACTTCCCCTAGTGCTAGGTTGAACTTATGTCAACATTGCCCAGATGGGGCTTACGATATACCGTTGGAAAGCTATGGACACCAGTATCATGACCCAACTTCAAATATTGGCAAAATGTAAGTGGTTTAAGAGCAGTTTTGAAAATCGTTTTTTCTTCATACAAAAAACGTGAATCGTATTTTCGATCACATTTCTAAACCATTTATCGGAATGAGGCAAATAATATGGCGTTGGAAAGCTGCTGTAAAACCGCTCCTTCCACATGCTGAAAGTTTTTTCTAATTCCCTATGGTTAAAGAGTAATGTGGAAAATCGTAAAATTTCGCAAATCGAACAACCGAGTTCATATATTTGTTGCCATTTCTAAACGCCTAATCCAATTGAGACAAATGATATGGCGTTGGAAAGCTTATGAAAATGCGCTTTTTTCTCATGTTGAAAGTTTTTTTCTAATTTTGAATGGTTTAAGAGTAATTTAGAAAACGGTACAAGTTCTACCAAGTTTGTATTTTTGATATTTTTTTTAATCATACGTCCGAACGTAGAAAATGATATGGCGTTGGAATGCCTGAACAAATGCGAAACTTTTTGGTATATATTGTTTCTCCAAATTCATTACGGTTTTACATTGATTTTGAAAATGGCTAAAATCGTATTTTTGCAGTAATTTCTACAAACTTCAACGGAATGGGGCAAATAATATTATGTTGAAAAGCTACGAAAAATGCGAAACTTTTTCATGTTGATGGTTTTCTCTGAATCCCAGCCATTTTCAAGTAATTTCAGAAATGGCGAGATCACTCGTTCTGCCTTTATCGCGAAACAGATTCGTCGAAAATGCATTGTATGAAGTACTTGAACTTCTATGGCAGTTCTGCCTGAACTTCACTCTGTTTTCACGTGCTTTTTTTTGCTCGTAGCTCTTCATTCACACACCGGAATTAAGCAAGTGATATACCGATGGAAAGTTGCTATAAACACGCAACTTTTCCGTGTTGATCATTTTTTCATACTCGCGACGATTTTAAAAGTTTTTCTTGTTAAATTCATTCAGTGTAGTTGTTGAACTTCCTGCTGTTTTCACGTTGAACTTCTTGCTGTTTTCACTCTGACATATTTTTAATAACGAGGAAAATCTGAGTTTTCTATAATCATCAAACTTCTCCATCTTTTTAATATGGCCTTCTTGGTTTTATTTCTTAATCATTTTTTATGAATAAAAATATTTTAAGACACCAAAACAACATTTTCGTTTGTGTTTTTGCATTGGTTTGCACATCAAACTGCGTCATCTTTAGAAATTGAACTTCTTCTTTTCTTTTTTATTTTCTTTCAACATTGATTAGCATGTCGAACCACGTCATCTTTAGAAATTGAACTTCTCCTTTCTTTTTGTTTTCTTTCAACATTGGGTTGCACGTCGAACCGCTTCATCTTTAGAAATTGAACTTCTCCCTTTTTGTTTCCTTGCATGTTTAAATTTATTTTGAACTTGCTGAGATAACACACTTGACCTTCTCGAACACAACATTTTGAACTTCGCAAAACATAAATTAAAGCCAACCTTTTGACCTACAGAGCATGTATAATTTTCTCCACTTTTTCAAGAATAAGCGCTGAATCGCCCCGTTAGTTTGACTTGAACTTCTGCTGCAAATGAATAAGCTGTTGAAAACACGCAACTTTCCTACTCCATTATTTAACTTTGAACTTCTAGTTTTTTAAGAAATAGGATCTTTTTAAAACTTTTTTACTTGTTCCTTTTATTCTAATTTGAACTTCTAGTTTTTTATAACGGGGATTTCTTTCATAAATTCTTTTGAAATGTTCCTCTTTTTAATTTGGAGTTCTCCGTTTTTTTACAAACGATAAAAAACCTTTTTTATAATGGTTTTTGAAGTACTTTTTTATTTGAACTTCTTGCGCAGTTTTAAAACGCAAATTACTCCCAAATAATAACTGAGCTTCTTTGTGGATTGAGAGAATTATTTTAAAACACAAAAAAACAATTTCTTTTTTGTGTTTTCCGAACATGGAAATACAAGGTGAACATATCTTACAAGAATTTTTGTACTTCCCCGGACAAAGCACTTGAACTTCATGAAACAAACCTTTAAAGATTTTTGTTTTCTATTCTTTATATTCCGATCTAAAACACATTACATGTAGTAGTTGAACTTCCCGCTGTTTTCACCTTGAACTTTTGTCAAGTTTTTTTGTTCAACCTCTCTCGGAAGTATTTTTGAACTTTCTCGGGTTGAGCACTTGAACTTCTAGCAACAAAACTTTTAGTCTTTGCTTTTTCAATACCAAATGCACACTGTGTAGTACATGAACTTCTGGCAGTTATCAATCTAAACTTCTCCGTTACTTAAATGTGAACCTCTAGTTTTTTCTTGAAATGGGGAAAATACCATTTTTTGTATAATTTTTGAACTGATCTGCTTTTTTTACTTTGACTTCTTGGTTTATTTCTATTAAAGGTGAAAATACCGGTTTTATTATTAACAAAGAACTTATCCGCAATTTTAATTTGAACTTCTATTTTTTAAAACAAGTGTTCAACTTTTGTCTTTTTCTCTTTTTTTACTGTTCACTTTAGTTACATGATGTTTTACAATGGAACATTTTGGTAAAACCCTGAATTCACAAGGTTCACTTGTCAACTGATATTTTTCATGTGTTCAACTCTTTTTTCTTGGACACCCAAGGTGTTTTGTTTTTTCGAAAGCGATTTTTTTGAACTATCAGTGACAGAAACTATGAACTTCTCACCCACATAACGTATTTAGTACACCACACACACATGGCACACACAACTAAACTATATATATTTTTAAATTTGTGAGTACCTGCAATTGGCGCACACACTGAACCTTCACAAGGATAAGGCTGAACTTCCTCATTTTTAATTATCACATGTTGAACCGCTCTATAACTTTAATTTAAACTTATAGGTTATTAGAAATGGGGTAAATCCTTTTTTATTAGAAACTTTTTGTATTGTTTTTTTTAATTTCAACTGCTTGTTTTTTATTTCATCTTTTGCAATTTCCACGTGAATCACTCAAGTTTGTTCCATGGATTTGTTGCATTTTCCCTGGTGATCTCCCTTTTTTCCTATTTGAACTCCTGTACATGTCATGAAGTGAAATCACGAAACATGAATATTGAACAGCTCTACTTTAAAAAATTGAACTTCTTGTTTTTTATTTCAGAATTGGCGAAATATTCGCTTTTAAGTGCTCTTTTTATTTTTGAATTGCTCTATTATTTTTTGTTTGAACTTCCTATGATCTTCTTGTTAGCGGATTTTCATTTTCTGAATTTTATACTATGAACCACTTCGTTATTTTATTTTAAACTTCTAGTTTTCATTATTTAATAACAAGGAAAATCTTAATTTTGTATAATTATCGAACTGATCTTCTTTTTTAATTTGGACTTCTTGTTTTATTTCTTTTAGTAACAGAAACATCCTAGTTTTTTAATGAACATTGAGCCACTCCGTTTTTTAAATTTGAACTTCTAGATTTTTTAGCTTTATAGGTAGAAAAATACGTTGACGGGTTTGATTTTTTCGAACCTCCCGAATTTGGTTTATTACGTGCATCAACTTTTCTGGAGGACAATACTTGAACAACTTTTTAATTCTCATCATGTTACGTGTGAGATGTGCATTTTTACTCCTCGGGGACGCCCATATAAGCATCAAGAATTAGAGAACATGTACTTCTCCTTGATATAGCTGAACATAACATGAATTTTCTAATGGAGTGAAACACTGATATAGCTGAACTTATAGATATAGTTGAACTTCAGAGAAGGGAGGCAAAGCTTCATGGTCTGTTGGAACAAAAATGGAGCGGGTACACAAACTGGACGGGGGGAACAGTACAGCTGAACTTCACACATCCAAATCAGTTAGAGAACAATACAAAACTAGGAAGGATGGACTAATCGGTGTTTCGATTCGGATACATTTTCAGGACAGGGGGAAGGAACCAACTGCAGACATCAAACGAGGTCACCTGCCACAAGCATGGCGCCTTGAAGCGGAACAAGTTGCGAGGTGCGGCGAGCACTCACAGAGGCGAAATTGGACGGCCTGAGATGATGAAGTTCGACGGACTAGATGCTACGGAGCAGGCTGTAGGTGGTGGCGCCGGGGCGACAAATCTAGCGATCTCACGGCCCCAACCATGGCGTCCATCACGCGCGCAGAGGAAGACGGAAGGAGATGGGGAAGGTCGGCGCTCGGTGGCTGAGGCAAGGCCGTGGCCAGGGGTGGTGGTGCGGTGGGGCCACAAAGGCCGGCAGGTGGTGCTGCGCCCCATGCCGGTGGGTGTTGCCGTCGTGCGCGGCAGCGCGTGGGCGGCGGTGTGCCAGGAGGAGGTGGGGGCGGCAGCGGCGGGAGGCACGTAGGTACAAGGAGGCGGCGGCGCACCAGGAGGAGGTGGGGCGGCAATGGCGCGCCATAGGAGGCGGGGCCGGCTGCGGCGGGAGGCACTTCGGGACCCGGGGGCGGCAATGCGCCATGAGGAGGCGAGGGTGGTGGCTTCGCGCCGGTGGAGGAGGGGCCGGCTTTGCGCCGAAGGAGCAGGGGCCGGCGTCGCGTCCGGAAGGAGGCGGGGGCGGGGGAAGGTGGGCGGTGGCTGGAGGTTGCAGGGGCGGGGGAAGGAAGGTGGGCGACATGATAAGAGGTCGGGGCCTTTGGGCTTTTAGCTCCCCTGATAACATCCCGTCGGGCCCTTATAGTGGCGCGCCGTGATCCAAATAACTATTCTAATCCCAGGATTAGAATAGTGCCACACTCTCTCTCTCTCTCTCTATGTATATATATATATGTAAATATATATATGGGCTATTCTGTTACCCTCTCTGAACTGACATGGTTCACAGTTTGGACTGACGTGGTTTTCCACCTGAACTGATCTTCCTGCGTGCACGACGGACGGAAACAGGGGATGCAACATGGAGCTTCCGGCCGTTCTCCGGCATGATGTTGCAGGCCATTCGTTGCTAGAGGAGACATGTAAGGGGTTCCGCACGTGCACGCGCTCAGTTGGATGTGTTTTGCGATCTGTAGTCACCGGAGGTGACGGCGTGGGCATTTTTGCGGCGGATGTGTTTTGGGCGTTGGTGTTTACTTTGGTGTTCATGGTCCTCAATTTACGTCGTGTTTGTTGTTTTTGATGTGAGAATTATCGGTATGTTAGAGTTTTTGGAGATTAATTTCATCTGTAATTTATGATTACAAGTTTTGGTGTTCTTGGTCATTTTTCACGCCCGCCATGGAAATCTGTTCTTCTTTTTCTGTTGTTTTACTTTCGAATTGGCGTTGCAGGGAGAGATATGAGGATTGTATGAAAAGATTTGTGTTGTCAATTTTGCTTCTTTGAGTTGTTTCTACCCCGGATTCCCATGTTATTTTGTCGTTGGTGAAGGTGGTGTATGGCGGCTAACTGTATGCTGCGATTTCTTGTAATCTGGTCAAACTGTGTAATTAAGTTGCGTGTTTTTCAGTGTTGTTTGAATGGCTGCCGTATGTGTAGTTGGACTGCTGCATATCAAAGTTGTATTACTGTGCGTTGACATCAGGACTGGATTCGCACCGATAGCTCTGCACTTTGATTGTAAAGCCCGAGCCCTCTATCAGTTTCATTCTACGAGCTGCAACCAAAGAAAGCGAGATGGATCTTGAGCTGGGAGAGGTCATAGAGGAGGAGGGGGACGCCATAGATGTAAGGGCTGCAGTAGCAGAGCAGAGGAGGAGTAGGCGCAGGCGCAGGCAGATGGCACGACGTGCTGCCGACGAGGAACTGGAGGCAGAGTTCAACAGACGCCTTGCGCGTGAGGTGATGGATACTTGCAACTCCAATGAATTGGAGCTTCTTTTCCCAGAGGGCAGGCGAAGGAACCATATTCAGATCACTAGTTGGGCTAGGGCGAGAGCAGCCACGGCTCCACATCCATCCACCAGGGCCAAATGGAGTCGTTTCTTTGATCGTTATGGCTAAAGTAGTGAAAATTATGTTTTTAAGATTTTTGTTGTGAGGGGGCAGATGTTTGAATGACTAAATGAATTCAACTGTTTTGTCTCTGAATGTGTTGTTTTGTCTGCATATGTTTGACATGTGCACCTTTGAACTACTTGTTTATTTGAAGTTGAACTGATTTGCGGACAAATGTTGCATGGCTTGTGTAATAACTATTTCCTACCAGCTAGCTTCCCACCTGCCTATTTATTATTTTCATAATCTGCGAGTCTCCCCGACTATAAACTCTGTCCATCTATGTGTGGTGTGTGGCCAAGTCTTCCCCCTCCTTTTTGTTCCTTCTTCCAAAATCAGATCTAGGTTCCTCCCTCTTCTCTTTGTTGCCTTTTTCTCTGTTCCTGTGTGTTCCATGAAGGATTGTTCATGCGGATGCCTGGCAAAGATGACGCGCATAGCTGACGGCTGTGTGTACGAATCTGGTTTGGAGCTCACTCGGACTCAGCGCCGTGGGCAACTTTCTTGTCTGCTGTACAGCAACCATGGGTTTCGTACACCCTATGTTTGTCGCCTGACAGTTGGTGACTTGAAGGAGTCATGGGTATGTGTTTCTATTCGTTTTGTTTTCTACTTTTTTGTTGGTCTCTGTTTGAATCCCATGGACTGGATCTGCAGTTTAGTCTTATGAATAGTTTGTCTATATTTTTTTATTTGGTTTTGTCAGAATTTAACAGTAGGGATTTCTGTGTGTATTTGTTCATTACTTAACAGTATTTTATCCATTTTTGTATAATCCTTGATCTATTTTTTGTTAGATGTTTTTACTGTAGGTGTATTGATATGTATATTTCTTCAGTTTAGTCAGTTCACATGTCTAGTTAGTTTTGTGTTATTGTTTTGGTTCAGATTTTTTCCATTTTAGTTTGTTATGCAAATCGTTCCTATATCTGTGTAAAAATTTAGTTATGTCAGGTGTTCAATTTGTTTTGTACTCCCATGCCCACTTGCAGAAAATGTCACCCTGGAACAGGATTGTTGCTCCTAGTTCCGGTGCTCTGAAGATGGAGACTTCAGACAAGAATGGGTGTCAGTTGATGGATGTTGCCTACCAAATCGACTTTGACGGTTGCATCAACCTAACTACTGGGCGGAAAGAGTTTGTGCCAGAGTCTGGATTTGAGGATGGTGATGTGGTTATGCTTATGTTCTCCAGAGAAGACGACTCTCCGACGTTCAAAATTTATGTGTTGTAGGTTTAAATGTGGCAAATGACGCCGGTTGTGAGATTTGTGTGTGGTTGATTATGTTGCAATATTTTTTCTTTTAAAACATTTGCATGTGGGATGGTTGAATTGTATGGTATTATCAGAATGGTTTGGAACAAGTTATGTAATGTTTTTCCTATTTTTCTGCTCAAGTATAACTGTTTTATTTATACATTCTTTATATTAGTACTGGAACAATTCTAGGATTGAACTGATGGGCATCCTTTGTTTTGACTAGTATATTTTCGTCTACATAACTCGCAGACGGTGCTATACGCTGATGATGTTTTTAGAACCCCTTTTTGTTATTTTGTTTGCTGAACTTACATTCTGTTAATGATAGTACTAATCTATTTTAGGTTGTCAATTACCAATCAAATTTGTTTGTTGTATAACATTTTTTCTTACTTTTTTACATGAATTTTGGAGCACATTTTTTCTTTTTTATAGTTGAATAATGATAGTTTTAGTATTTTTTAAAATTAAATAATTTTAATCCTCGCGGCACAGTACTATTTTTTTTGTACTTGAACCTTATGAAATGTAGTAGTTGAACTTTTTATAAATTCGTTTCTGAAATTTTTATTTACAGTCTTATATATTTTTTTAATTTTTTTACTTCTTACCATTAAGATGTGTTTGTACTTTTTACAATATTTTTGTTTATTAACTGATTTTTCTTGTGAGGTTTTGTTTAAAATTATCTGCATTTTGTTTTTTTTTGTCGTGTGTGATCTGCTAGATTTTTGTAATGGGGCGAACTACTATGTTGGGCCATCGGCCTGATTCATTTTTTTGGCCCGGATAGCTCGTCCTGCACGGCTGTGCAGCACGGCGTGCGCGTGCGTTATAGGTTTAGTCCCACCTCGCTAGTCGAGGGGGCTCTAGACCTGTTTATAAGCGCAACCGAGGCTCACCAGTCGAACTCCTCTGAACACTTACCAGAGCGCTTATACACGGCTCTCTCTCTCTCTCTCTCTCTCTCTCTCTCTCTCTCTTGACCTGTGGGCCCTGGACGGCAGGCACTGCATTTGAGCGGATTACTAGGGATTCGTCAATGGGCTCGAGTTCAAGTATCTAGCATTGTCAGGGCCTGCGCCTGTCCTTGGGCGGTCAATTTTTTCATTTTTGTTGTTTGAATCTAGTAATTGACTCCACCAGTAACTTGGACTGGTACTTTTTTGTCCCTGGGCGATCAATTTTTTTCTTTTATTTTTTTGTTTGTTTGAATCTAGTACTTGACTCCACTAGTGACTTGGACTGACGGCCAATTTTTTCCTGTTTTGTTGTTTGAATCTAGTATTTGACTCCACCAGTAACTTGGACTAGTACTTTTTTGTCCTTGGGCGTTAAATTTTTTCCTTTTTTTGTTTGTTTGAATTTAGTACTTGACTCCACTAGTGACTTGGACTGATAACTTTTTTTGTTCTAGTTCTTGTTAGTTTTGTTCTACGAATGAGCCATAGCAGGCGACGACGTGGCATGCCGCGGCATCGCAAGCGGAGCCGAGTCCGTAACATGACTTGCCCCCGCACCGCACCGTACCGAGGGGCATAGTTGTACTGACACATCTTCCTTGTGTGGACTTTGCCCCATTATCTATCTTAGGGTGTGTGTGTGGGTGCGTGTGTGGGGGGGGGACATAATAACCGCACTGCGCCTGTCAAACGAGCGCACGACCGCATTAGCGCGAGGACGAGCCGGGGGGAGGGGGGTTGGGACCCACTCCCCCATCCCGGCGAGGCCGAACCAGGAACGAGCCGTAGCAGGCAACGACACGGCGTGCCGCGGTTTCG
>NC_057801.1:258577048-258590762 GCF_018294505.1 Triticum aestivum | reverse complement strand
GTCCATAACATGACTTGCCCTCACACCGCACCGTACCGAGGGGCATAGTTGTACTAACACATCTTCCTTGTATGGACTTTGCCCCATTATCTATCTTAGGGGTGTGTGTGTGGGTGCGTGTGTGTGGGGGGGACAGAATAACCGCACTGCGCATGTCAAACGAGCGCACTGCCGCGTTAGCGCGAGGCCGAGCTGAGGGGGAGGGGGGGTCGGGACCCCCTCCCCCTTCCCGGCGATGCCGAGCCAGGAACGAGCCGTAGCACGTGACGACGCGGCGTGCCATGGCCTCGCATGCGAAGGCGAGTCCGTAACATGACTTGCCCCCGTTATCTTATCTTTATTTTTTAGGGGAAAAACGAACACCGTTATGAATTATTTTTTCATTTGTACTTTTTTGATAATTTTTATTGTACTGTTGTGAGTTATTATTTGTACTTTAGCCGTTTGTTTTCTCCGTCTATATTATTTTTTTATTGTATTTGATTTTTGGTATTATCTTTTGTAACTGCCCATAGATAGTGGGCTTCGCCACGGTTGTGGGCTTTAGCTGTCCATTTTCTCCCACTCACCTTTTAACCCTCCCACTCACCTTTTAACCTCCGATCTTCCCCGTTCCGCTCCTCTCCCGTCCCCAAATCAATTCCGTCTTCGTTCACCTCTTCTTCTCTTCTCGCAGGGGAAGTTGCTACTCCTGTTTCGCCGCGGGAGCATCGACCGGAGGGTTCAACCAAAGGGGTGGAGCTCCGGGTGCTCTGTTTGTTCCTTTTGCTCTACCATTGACTTTGCTTGCATCCTCTTATGTACATATTTTCTCTCTATTTCTAATCTATTGCTCTCTTGTTGTCCCAGGCTGCACTTGTTAGGGTTCCTTTGCTGTTGAACGAGCGTTTGGCGGCAGTGATACTGGATTGTGTGCTTCATTTTTGAAATAGTTCAGAGCCCTAATATTTGTTCATGTGTCTTGCAGATCTGGTTCGGTAGATTTTAGGACTGTAGACTCAATGGGTACATCATCCAGTCTGGACAAATTGAATGCAGGTGATTTTCCCTATATTTTGGATGATGTTTTAACATATCTGGTTTTTAGGTTGTACAGTTGTTGCCTTATCGACTTTATAAGTTGTATGTATTTTCATATCTGTTAATTTTGCCCTGGAATGTATGGTGTGTATGGTTTTGGTAGTTGATGCGACCTGCAGACAGGTTGTAGTACTTATCACCATGTGTAGTTTGAACTGCTGTCCTGGCATTTGAATAGGTTGTAGTAGTCAGTGAAGAACTAGTATGGTGTTGAAAGAGTTCTCTTTTCTGAAGTTTGTTGTGCCAGTGGTGGGTTCATATTTGTTTTATTGGGTGACCTTATAGTGTTCACATAGTTGAACTGATTGCTTGTTCATGTACTTTTTTGCTAATTATGATGTTGTTGCAGATGTTGGAGTGTCGGTGTCTCCTGATTCTGACAAATCAGAATGCTTTCAAGATCTTGTGAATGTTATTTTTGAGACACCAAATCCTCTAGAAGAACTTGTGAATGTTGCTGGTGTTTCCCTTATATTTGCTCTTTTTTATCAGCCTTTAATACATATATATGCTTAGTTACATCAGTTGTTCCTTTTGTTTGTGTCTGATGCTATGCGCTTTATTTATCTTGTGTCTGCAATGTTAATTGTGTTTTAATTTTATATGTGCGTGCTTATATTATTGGTTTATGCAGTTAATGACAGCCATGGTGTTCCTGAGGACATTGCTGATGTTGTTAAAGATATTAATGATGGAATGTATTCTCTTAACGTTGATGATGGTGATGACAGCTTGCAGTTGTCTGTTACTCAGTCTCAAAGTGTTGATGGCACTGAGCCTGTTACCTAGGCTGAGGATGTTCCTATGCAGTTACAGCTCGAGGATGAAAGGATAAGAAAGAAGAAGTATGATTTCCAGAAGAGAAAGGAGATGGAACGGCGTCAAAAGGCTGCCTGTGTGCAAGAAAGTGATGTTGAAGTTGCTCAAGCTCCTAAATGTGTAGGCGATGAAGGTGGTGACGCGGCTTTTTCAACTGTTGATGCCGGATCTCATGTAAGTGACATGCCTGTGAAGACAAACTTGATGCAAACTCGTTTGACGCAAGTGTTTGATTGTGATGCAGTTAAGGAGAAGAAACCTGTTTTGAAGAGGAAGATCTCAGATCGAAATCCTGATGGCACATAGAGGCGTAGCCCACGTGTGAAATCTGGTTCCCAACCTGGTTATAGCAAAGCTGATGCGGATAGTGTTGTTGTGAAAATTGGTCCAAGCAAACTTGGTGGCTCCCCTGTTCGTCGGAGTCCACGAGGTTTGACAAATAAGAAGCCTTCTTCGTCTCCTATTCAAGAGCGGTCTTTGTTGAAAGAAAATAAGAAGTGCAAAGTTCATCCTGCAAAGGTGAACAAAGGTGTGAAGAAGTGTGCTCGTGTCGAAGCTGAACATGCTGTATCTGAAGAACATGATATTGAAGTTGATTCAGAAGATTAATTTGCAGTGGTATGTGTTTTGTACTGCATGTGACTTACTAGTTGTACTTGCAATGATTTAATTGTGTTTGGGCTGGTATGCTAGCCAGGTGAGGCTGGTCATTGTTTGCATCAATTGAGGGTGGACTGATGCTGTTTTAATAGTTGAACTTGTGCAAACTTTTCTTTGTTTTACTTGCCTTCATATGCTTGTTTTGTTTTCTATATTCATTGTTTGCAGTGGTATGTGTTTTGTACTGCATGTGACTTACTAGTTCTACTTGCAATGATTTAATTTTTGTTTTGGCTGGTATGCTGGCCAAGTGAGGCTGGTCATTGTTTGCATCAATTGAGGGTGGTACTGATGTTGTTTTAATAGTTTAACTTGTGCAATCTTTTCTTTTTCTTTTTACTTGCCTTCATATGTTGTTTTGTTTTCTATATTCATTGTTTGCAGTGGTATGTGTTTTGTACTGCATGTGACTTACTAGTTGTACTTGCAATGATTTAATTGTTCTTGGGCTGGTATTGTGGGCAGGTGAGGCTGGTCATTGTTTGCATCAATTGAGGGTGGTACTGATGTTGTTTTAATAGTTGAACTTGTGTAATCTTTTATTATTTTTTACTTGCCTTCATATGCTTGTTTTGTTTTCTATATTCATTTATTTAATGTGTGGCTGCTTTATTTTCATTTACAGCCTGTTAGCGTTATGAGTTCGGTCAAGCCGGTGTGAGGCAATGCCGGAATAGTTATCTTGGATGAAGGTGACCAACGAAAATTGAACTTAACTGTGTGATGTTCGTTGAGAGAGGTTGAAGCTTGTGCTAAATTGCTCGAGAGTCGGCATGTGGCTAGGGTTCATGCATCTGGTTTTGGTTCTATCTTCAACTGGAGGGTGAAGTCTAACATTTTCCCGCCCTATGATGGGAGTTTTGTACCTGAGGATAGATTCTGATACAATGACTCTTGACATGGGTGAGGCTAATAAGAAGCTTCGCATCACTAGCGATGGTATACAACAATTATTTGGTTTCCCTCGTGGTGGTCGTTCTGCGCCAAGGCCGTCAGAGGACGGATATGACAACGCTCTGATGAAGTTAAGAATGGAGATGGACATTAGCAGGAATAAAGAAATCAGTACAAAGGATTTGAGGAATAAGCTCAAGGTGCTCGTCAAGGATCGTAGCAAAGATGACCTTGCTCTGAAAGTGTTCTTCATTATTTTATTTATGAAGGTTGTGTTGCCTGGTTCTGCCCCGCGTGTTTCCAGAGAGGCAGCAATGTTTGAGGGTCTCGTATTTGAGGACATGGCTAAGATGGATTATTGCCAGCTGATGGTTGATGAGCTTAGAAGGGCTGTTGCCAAGTACCAAGATGGTGACACCATGGGGAAGGTAATCACAGGCTGTGCCATAGGGCCTGTACTAATGTACCTTGACTGACTTATCTGTGGCAAGACTACGGAGCCTGACATGCGAGTCCCCCGCATATGTTTCATGGATCCTGCCAAGCTTTCTGATCTGGTTGATGCAGATTTGATAAAAAAGGCAATGCAGATCCAAAGACTTGCGTGTTTGGGATGCTTCCGGTGAGTTTTATTTCTTTTGTGTCTTGCAGACCTTTTTTATTTTAGGTATAGCTATTTTTTCCTGTAGTGGACATGTGTACTGCAGAGTTATCTGTTTAGATTTTGTCATTTCTTAAGCTTTGTGAGGTTTAGGTACGGTTTTTTAGTACTGTTGTTTCATGTGTGGTTGAACTGAATAACTTTGTTCAACTAGCCCATTAGTAAATACTAACAAATTGGCAATGACAGTTAAAGTTTATTAGTGGTGTTGATTTTAAATCTGTTAATATCATGTTTTATTTTTCCCTATGTGTTGCATTGATTGATTAACTATTTTTCTCCTTGGTTGTAGTGGAAAACTCATGAGGAGGTTGTTTTTCTCGAGTGTATAAACGACCAGTCCTGGAGATGCCGTCGTCTCAGGTTCCGAAGTTTTCATCTCTGCCCGATGAGTTAAGGGATGGCCGTGGTGTTGAGGGTGCTGGTTATGTCCCCCTGGCCCTAGTAATGCTAGTGCTTCACAGAGGCAAGGTTTTGGTATTGATGTTGCTGTTTCATCGTTGGAGCGCGCTGAGCATATCTTAAGTAATGTGTGTTCTGAGCTGCAAAAGGTCCCAACGACAGCTGAGCATCTGAGCTGTATCAATGGTATCCTTCCTGAAGGTCATGAATTTAATGCCGAGGAAGCTGTTGACTACATTCAGATGGAGAGAATTTTAATCGGTGATATGTGTGATGGTGCCGCTGATCTAGTTCAGAGCTCGGTTCATCTGTTGAAAGACATGAAGTGTTTCAGAACTATGCAAAACTCTCGCTGCATGCCATATGAAGAAAGTGCAAATGTTGTTATCAAGCAGGTTGAGCAGGATGAGGCTGCTGCCACCGGCAGCAGGGCTGGTGATGGTACTGAGGCTAATGTTTCTGATCACGAAATGAATGATGTTGGCTTGGAGCATCCTGATGTTGATGTGAGTCAGTCCTTGGTGTTTGCAATTTTTACTTTGTTGTTCTGCTGTCAGTGTTGTAGTTGAACTTCCTCATCTTCATCTTTTTATTAATAATTTTCTTTCATGCAGATTGATCAGGATGAGGCTGCTGGCACCGACAGCAGGGCTGATGATGGTACCGAGGCTAATATTTCTGATCAGCATACGAACGATGTTGGCTTGCAGCATCCTGTTGTTGATGTGAGTCAGTCCTCATTGTTTGTATGTTTTTACTATGTTGTTCTGCTGTCAGTATTGTAGTTGAACTTCCTAATCTACATTAGTTTATTATTTTCTCTTTTCATGGAGGAGACCAGTCATAATGTTGAGGCTGCTGTTGTCCATGGAGTCAATGATCCATTCACTGATAAGTGCAAGGTTATTTTTATTTTTATTGTGTCTATTCATATTTTTCTTGAATTTTCATGTGCACCAATGTGTCTTGATTGTTCATTTTTCTATCCCACACCGTTTAGAGTTTGCAAGGGGGTAGCTATGTTTTTTGTTACTGTTGTTTAATTCCTTGTGTTTATTGTTGCTCATAATAGCATTGTTTTTTTGCCTCATTACATTTGAATCAGGGTCCTCTTGTTGGCGATGAGCCTTGTTTTCCCGTTGGTGATGTTGCTTTGAATGTTAGCAGCAGCAAGATCGATGATGTTGCTGTGAGTGCTTCTAAGGTTTGTCTTTCTGTGCACCTCTTGGTAGCTTATTTTTTATTGTTAGTTTCGTTCATATTATTCACTTTTTCTGAATTTTTATTTTTGTCAGATTACTGATGTTGAGTGTGAGGTTGTCCTTAGTGGTGGAGATGATGCTGGTGGTGTTCCATTGAGTAGTGGGTGCAATGTTGGTAACAAAGTTGCTGATGAGGATGCTGGTGCTGCCAGCATACTTGATGCCAAATCGCCTGGTGTTGGTATTGCTGGGAATGAAAATGTTCCTGATTGTGAAGATTTTCCATAGGAGAATTTCCCGCCTGGAGGTCTTAATTATGGTGATGCATTGCAAGATGCTTCTAGCGTGGAGGAGGTGCCATCCGAGGATGATGATTTACTTCTGTTAATTTCTTCTGAGCCCTCGATGCAGGAGGCGCTCTTGTCATCCCAGGATTTTTTTCTACAGACCCTGAAAGCGCAGCAATATTGGTGTCCTCTCAAGATGTCCCATCATCAAACCCTGAAACTGGAGGCATAATGGTCTCATCACAGGAACTACCGTCGTTGTCAAACCCTGATAGTCCAGGTAAGGACATGTAAATGAGGCATACTTCTCAATTTTGGCATTTTGGACATGTTCTCTTGTAGTGGTTGAACTTATTATTTTTCTTCTTTTTCTGCAAGCAGAATGTGGTAATGTTGTTAAGGTTGATACGTTTTTCTTCGCTGTTACGAGGTTGGGCACGAACCGTACCAAATGGTTAGTTTGGGATTTTGCCCGTACCATTTTTTTCTCTTTTTCTTTCGCTTGTATGATTATTGTTGTTATTGCAGTAGTTTTAATTCATGTAATCTTTTGTGCTTTTCTAGTCACAAGCTGATGTTTCAAAATAAAGAATGTGATGCCAGTGTTGGTTCTATTGCTAAAGTGTTTGTACCCACTGGCATGCTCAACTCAGACAGTGCTGACATTGTTTTATATTCTCTATGTCAGAAGTACCGAGACACTGACACGTTGATAGTTCCCAGATGGGTGACGGTCAGTATTTTGCTTTTTGTAAATAGGATGATAACTTGTTTTGCCAATTTTCTAATTGTTGTTGTTCTTTTTGTACAACAGACCAAGATACGTGATGGAAATATTGATTCCAATGTGCTAAATTGGTTCACGAGATCAGGTGCTGATTGTTTTGACCAAGTAGGTGAACTTGGACTGTTTGTACTCATTAACTAGAACTGTCATGTTTTCTTTGCAATTTTGGGAGGTGGGGGAATGAACTTGATTAGCCTTCTTTTACACCTGTACTTATGAATGATGCGTGCTTCTTTTTTTAAAGCTGCAGTTACTGTCGCAAGGAAATTGAACTGATATGATTGTTCCTCAATTTTGGGCGGTGGATATAAACTCTTATGATTATCTGATTTTTTTATACTTCTGAATTTCAATTTCCCTCTTTTATTTTATTGTTTGGAGGCTGAGTTTTTTGTTTCATTATGATTTGGTAAATTCATTTTTTCTCTGTGATTTTTTTTCCGCTTCTTTTCCCTACATTTGATCCGCCGTCATTTGTGGCTACCATGAAGCCAGGCGAAGAATCTGGGCATTGGTGCTTGATTGTTCTGAATTTGAGGTTCCGTCGTTTTGAGTGTCTTGATTCACTCCGTGATGAAACCTGAGGTGCAGTTAGATTCTTAAGGAATATGGCAGATAATATAAAGAAGCTTTGGAGCGAGTCGAGTGTAGACAGGGCCAAACCGTTCTCGCCGGTGCATATTGATGGTTTCTCTTGCGAGTTTGTGCGGGTGCCGCAGCAGGAAAACATGTGAGTATCCATTTTTAATGATTTTTGCTGGTTGTTTTTGTTGCTGGGAGGATGTTGTTCCTGTATTTTCGGATTTGTGCTGTACCATTTTGTTTTTTCCTTTGTTTACAGGCATGATTGTGGATTCTTTATGCTACAAAACTGCAAGACCTATCATTGCCGGGAGGATGGTGTAATTGAAATGGTCGATTACAGCCATGAAGACATTCTTGACATTAGGAAGACTTTGCTGTATACCTGCGCAACTAGCGATGTGTTTGATGTTGACTTCCGGGGTTTGTTTGGCATCGAACCCTGTACGTGTGCATGGACTTTTGTAATTTTTTGCAGATTGTACTTCTCTATTAGTACTGTCCTGAATTATGTATTTGAACTTACCCTTTGTGCGGTCTTCTTCTTTTTTTCTTTCTGTTTTTTCAGGTGAGTGGCTAGATCTTGGTGAGCATGACTACAGGTTCTTTGGCAGCCAGTTCACGGAGCTCGAGCGCGTAGCTATTGATCTTAGCCAGGGGCGTTCTCCCGAAAAGACAAGATCTGGTGTTATGAAGGGGCGGTTGGGAGCTCTGAGAGGTTCTACGGCTGCTTGTGCAGAGAGCCCTACTACACCCAAGAATCCCATTGTGGAATTGATAAACAGCGATGATGATGTGTTTGACAAGATTGCTGGCGTTGGAAGAGTCACGAGGAGCGCTGCTACCAAAGGTTTATCTCCCCTTGCTGTAATAGTGGCTCGTAGAGCTGGTGGTACTAGGAAAGATCCTGCTTTGGATTCTAGCAATGTTGTAAGCACGAAGCGTGCGCTCAGAGCTCCTATAAAGTTTTGCTCCCCTGTGCAGCAGCTTCACCCTAATAAATTCCCTCACCTGGACAAGGCTCACAGGTTCTATAATCTGTTGCTTAGTGATGAATGGCATGAGAAGTATGCCGAGTGAGTATCTCTCATTATTTTTCCTCTTCTTTTTCTTCTGTTGTTTGTAACTGCTAGATAAATATGACCTGAACTGTTCCTTTTTATACAACTTGAACTGCTATGAATTCCTTATCTTGCTTCTCCTTCTTTTTCTTCTTTGTGTGTGCTGCAGGAATACATTCTCAATGATACCTCAGCCTGATGAAAGCGTAACTAGCTTCACTGGGAATCGCATCTGGGAAGTTTTTTCACCTAGGCAAATGATGGAGGGTGATGTAATGGACTTCCTCATTGATGATTGGAAGCAAGATCCCGAGAGAAATGTTGATTTCGCATCTAGGAAAAGGGTATTGGTGAGTCCATATTTCATCACGGTAATCAATCAGATCGGTTTCTTTCTGTTGAACAAGACTGCCTAATGTTTTTACGAGTTTTAATAATACTTTGCTTGTTGATCCTTTTCCGCTATCTATTTCTATTTTGGCTTTTTTGCAAGTTGTGCCTGATTGTACGTTTTACGGTGATGAAAATAAAGTGTTTAATGTGGAGAGTGCAGCGAGAGATTTCAAGAGCTATGTTAAAGATAAGGAAGACTTGCTCAGTGCCGACCTTGTGAGATCTACTAACTTATTTTTGGTTTTATTTGTTTGTTGTGATGCTGGGTTTTTATTTTGAATATTTAACATCTCTTTTTTGGTCATTTGTTTTTAGATCATGATGCCTCTATTCAAACCTATGATTTTAGGAAAGGATAAGAAAGTGAACCACTATTCCTTATATGTCATGAATCGGAACCGAAGTAGCGTTGACATCCTTGACTCTTTACCTTATCCGAAGAACCGCCGTCCTTCAAAGAACACCTATCATAAAGACTGCGAGAAGATTGTGAGTGACATTTATTATCTATACTGGATTAATTTTTCTGCATCTTTGTTTCTACTTTTTCTGAGACCTAAAACTGTGTGGTTTCTTTTGTTTTTTTTACAGATTTCTAGATTGGTCAAAGTAATGAAGGCTGTGTATGGTGATGCTCAGTACAATGCGAGCAAGCAGCCCAATTGGGAGCTGTTTGCGAAGAAACCAATGTTTGTCAAGGTTCCACTTCAAGGGGAAAATGAATGTGGCCATTATACTCTGAAGTATGCAGGATGCTATGATGGTGAAAAGATCGCTGAGAACATTCGAGATAATGACGTGGCTTCTTGTTGAGCTTTTCACTTTCTATTTTTGGCTTATTGTGTATCCTTTTTTTAGGTGTCATGATTTTTGATAATTTGTTTTATTGTTTTGCAGCCACACATTGTTGATTGGAACGCTGAGGATCTGTATAGAGTTGTGTTCAACCGGAATAGCCAGCTTGTGGTGACAGAGCTTCCTAAGGAGGTTCAGGCTTTGGCTCCTGATGCATAGGAGAAATGGTCATCATTAGCGTAGTGAATGGGATAGTTGTGTGATATATCTCTTGAAAACATTGTAGGCTCTATTTGTAGTGTTTGATGTCTTGTCGAGTACTATCTAATAACTAGTATATTTTGTGTTGTGTTTAAGTGTGGCACAATGTTTAACAAACTTTATGTCCATGATGACCGTGTGGTTGAATAGCTGTTTCACTTGTGTATGTTTCATCGGGAATTCGTTTTGGTTAAGTTTTATTTTTTGTACTAAAGACTTATATACTAGTTGAACTGAAAACACCTTTTTTCAATTGTATTTACGAGTTGTTGCTGAGAAAGTGAGATTAGTTTTATTTTTATCTGATTCCAACCTAAGTTGGACCTTTATAGTTTCTGTACTCTCGTTTTCTTGTACTTATGATATAGTTCTGTTAGTAATGATTTGTAATCTCATTCAGCGTAAGGCTTTTAAATTTGGTGCCAGATTTTTGTTTGAACTTCTTGAACTTTAGTAGTTGAACTTCATAGTAAAAGTTAAAGCACTGGTGTAAATTAGCTACGTTTAAGAGATAGCCCTATTAAGTTCAAAACTACTTCTTTCTCAAGGCATTAATTGGTATCATCATAGCACTTACCAAATAAACTAAGTTGTACCGAGATTTCAATTGTGCTAGTACTTTGATTATTTATTTATTTTTTGTGTTGTTTGAGGCTAGTACGTCTTCTGTTGTGTTTCTTGTGATTTTTCTCCTTTGTCGAACTGATATCTTTTTGATTTAGTTTTGGCCTTCTTTTTTCTAGGCTGTGGTTCTTCTCCAGGCAATGTTTGGTATAATCATAACACTTGCCGTATAGACTAAGTTGTACGGAGATTTCAGTTGTATTATTACTGTTATTCTTAGTGTGTCACTGTTTTAGGGAATGCAAACTGAAGCTTCCCGTTCCTTTTTTTATTTTGTAGAATGAATGTACCGTGTGTTCAAATGTACCAGAACTTTCAGTCCTAGCATGCTAGTGACTAGGAAATACGTACTGATGGTTCTTTGCTTTTCCTGTTGCAGTACTTAGTGAATTTCTAACTACTATTAGCACGATGCTTTTAGTACTGAATGTTGTCCTCGGCTGAAACTTAGTCCTTTTAGTGTTCTTCTAAAACTAAAAACTGATTTTTTAGTGTGATAGTACTGCCGTTCATGTCTAAGCTGTACTGAGCGTCCAAGGCTACTATTTGCTTTTGTCCTTAGTTAGTCTGCCACTGTTTTTTTGTGAAAGTATTGATGTGTTATTTTTATTTCTCCATGACTAGTGCTGTGTGGCAGCCATCAAGTTTCAGCTTCAACCTACTTCAACTTCAAATGATGGATCAAGAAAATAGGAAGCTAGCAATCTTGTTGGATGACATAAGCAAACGATGTACTTGATAGACATAGGCAAACTTGTTCAAACCCTGAAACACATAACATAAGGTAGCTGGTTCAACATAATGAAAGCAAACTACAAATCTGAAACAACAAGACTAAGGACAGGCAGAAGCGCCAGCAACACGAATGCAGACTTTCATGCATCTTCATCCGCGAAGTTGCAGTGGTAGTAGGGGTCAGCCTCCTGCTCTTTTGAAATATCCCAACCTGTCACGATGTTGTTGATTGTCTTCCATGACTTGTACGTTGCGTATGCATCTATTCCTGCGTACGTGATGAGGTTGTCTGGCAGCGGGATGGTCCCCCACATCGGCCAAGGAGTCGTAGTATTTGGTGGTCTTTGGATCTTTCTACTTGCGCTGCATGTCGATGAAGTTGTTGGGCTTGATTTCCAAACCAGACTTCTCCAGCATCTGCTTGTCACCTCCAATGCGGAAACCGACAAATGTGTACAATTTCTCCTCCTGCAGGAAGTCTTTGAGGCGCTTGGGCCTGCCAGGGGGGAGACACACATTTAAAGATTAGTCTTCTTTTTTGAAGATTTAATTCTTCTACTTTTTTTTGGTTTTACAAGTGATAATCCATGAGGTAGATGCTTATATATTATGAGTCATGCATGAATGTAGTTCAGAAACTAGTACACAAAGTCCTGAAATTAAATTCAACTACACCGTGTTATTTTTTCTTTTTTGCTATCTTCATTGCTTCACCAATTGCTTCACCAAATTCAAGAATCATTTTACGAGAGTCAATGATATATGTGCTACTTGATTCAAGTTTATTTTTCTTTTTTGTTGAATAAAAGACCTATACCAGTTCTTGATACATCTTTGTGCATTAATTCTATATCAAGGTCAGAAATTAACTTGAGAAACATGTGCATCAAGATATGGACCTATACCACTTTGATGAAGTCATGTACCTAGGGTAGGGTCATGGACCTGTCCAAGGTACCCTCCCCAAGGACATCTTTAGAAGAAGCTGCCTTCCAGTCGACCAAGAGGGATTCCACTCGACGGACTCGAAGACACTCGACCATGAAGACTCACTCGACCACCAGGAGATCAAGAGCCACTCTGTATCCAAACGGTCTGTAATTAAGTAGTCTTTATGGCCATGATGACACTTTATGTAAGGCGTTACCAGTAATGCCAGACCTTAATGTACTTTACACCCTCCGCTACGTGGGCTGGCGGGGGTCCTAGCAGACACTATATAAGCCACCCCCTCCACTGGCAGAAGGGTTCGCACCCCTGTAACTCACACGCATATAATCCAGTCGACCGCCTCCGGGCTCCGAGATGTAGGGCTGTTACTTCCTCCGAGAAGGGCCCGAACTCATAAACCCCTTGCGTATACAACTACTCCATAGCTAGGATCTTGCCTCTCCATACCTACCCCCTATTCTACTGTCAGTCTTAGTACCACGACAGTTGGCGCCCACCGTGGGGCCGGTGTCTTAGCGACTTATTGGAGAAGTTGCAATTGTTCCGATCGCCTTCATCATGGTTTCTGGCGGAGTTCTGGTCGAGGGCCGCGAGATTCGCCTCGGCGCGCTCACGTTCATCGCCGACGACTCCGCTTGGCTCCAGGAGGCTCCACTCGACATCGACGCGCTTCCCGTCCGCGGGGCGACGCACTTTCGCGCATGTGTCCACGGCGTCCTGCTGCGGCAACCGTCGGCTCCGTATCAGTCAACTCTTGTGTTGTCCTCCCTCCCCGTCTCACGCCAGCCCAAGCGCTCTGGTCGGTCGAGGCTTCAGCGGTGGGTGAGACACACGGTAGCTCAACAGTCGGCCACCACCCAAGTCGCGGCGATCGAGCCGGATGAATCTCTCTACGGCCTGTTCGATCTGTCGACTGGCTCCGTAGAGACTGCATCCGAGTGCGACAGCAGTGATCCAGCGGCGGAGGTCCTGATGGTCAATGGGCCTTGTAGTCCTCCCGGCTTCCCTCGTACCGACGGAGCAGACGGCGGAGGTGACCCCGCTCAGGTCCACGAGGAGTATCAACCCGAGCCACTCACTTCTCTACAAAGGGAAGATCTTCGCTGCCGAAATATGGATGCTCTGCATACTCCCATCGTAGGAGAATCCCCCGAGGCTCGTGCCTTGGAGGATGCGCGTTTGGCCAACTTGGCTGAGCGCACTCGACTGGAGAACCTCCAGCGAGCACTCAACGAGTGCGCGTGGCAACGAGTACCAGATTCCAGTCGACGTCAACTCTTTCCGCCGCCGACTCAGGTATATCAAACCCCAATTTAGAATTTAGCAGCTGCAGCCTGTATGGAAGAGTCGATTCAGCCCTCTTAGTCAGAGGCTGGCAGAGGCTTGATGCAGATCAGAGATTTGCTCCGAGCAGCAGGAGATCAGAATTCTGCTATATCACAGTCTCGCAATAGGATTCACAGTCGATCCATCGCTGCGAATACAGTCCAGTCGGCTCATAGCCCAAGATCGCCTCTGCG